>NC_090359.1:28178075-28435014 GCF_035084215.1 Heptranchias perlo | reverse complement strand
TGACCATAAATAACAGATACCCGGGAGTGAGTTACAGGCTGGAATCTAATCGAGATTCCGCACCACCGAGTGAGTCACTGGGTGATCCACCTGGATTTAAAGTCCTGAGAGTTCTGCACAAGCAGCGTGTAGAAGATTAAGGGGTGATCTGATCGAGGGGTTTCAGATGATTAAAGGATTTGATAGGGTCGATAGAGAGAAACTATTTCCTCTGGTGGGGGGAGTCCAGAACAAGGGGGGGCAGAACCTTAAAATTAGAGCAGGCCGTTCAGGGGTGATGTCAGGAAGCACTTCTTCACACAAAGGGGAGGTGGGATTGGAACTCTCTCTCCCCCAAAAAGCTGTTGAGGCTGGGGGTCAATTGTAAATTTCAAAACTGAGATTGATGAATGTTTGTTGGTGAGAGGATTAAGGGTTACAGAACCAAGGCGGGTAAATGGAGTTAAGACACACAGATCAGCCGTGATCTAATTGAATGGTGGAACAGGATGTTCCCATGTTCCCGTGCTCCTGTGTTCCTATGCTCCCGTGTTCCCGTGTTCCTGTGTTCCTATGCTCCCGTGTTCCCGTGTTCCTGTGTTCCTGTGTTCCTATGTTCCCGTGTTCCTGTGTTCCTATGCTCCCGTGTTCCCGTGTTCCTGTGTTCCCGTGCTCCTGTGTTCCTGTGTTCCTGTGTTCCATGTTCCTGTGCCCAGCTGACCCCCGTTGCCTACTCCTGCAAGATGCGAGATTGGAAAGGGGCTTGTCAGAAGGGCCTGAATGATGACAGTAAAGGCTTTCTGTGCAAGGGACAGCCAGAGCTCCACTTACACAAGTACCCGGCAACCACTTCCCATTTAATTCGGCAAGGCTCTCCTCGTCTCATCTCTAAACGGGGCGGCTGTCAGCCAGACACAGTCAGGTATCAGTCAGGTGTTGTCGTAAGTCACTGACTCCCTTTGTAAACATTCATCCCCTTAGTTCCTCTTATCGCTGTCAGATGCTCCCTCACTATAAATCCTGTTAGCGTTTACACAAAGTGCTTTGTGCGTTAATGTGGGTTGTTTCATTCTCTCTCTCCGCCCCCTTCCCCCTCTCTCCTTCCCCCCTTCACAATAAACTCTTTGATTAGACTTTGGCCGTCGCATCTCATCGTCTCGCTGTCCAGCGTCCGGTTATTTTATTACAGGCACTGGATCCAGGTTGAAGGAGTTAAGATCGTAAGAGTTACAGAACCACGGGGTTAAGATAGCGAGCACCCACGACCTCATTGAATGGCGGAACGGGATAATCCTGTGATCCCATGTCTGCGGGCAGGGGGCAGGGGAGCGCGGGCCGCGGAACACGGGAATACGCGGGCAGGGGAACGCGGGCCGCGCGGGCAGGGGAGCGCGGGCCGCGCGGGCAGTGGAACACGGGAATACGCGGGCAGGGGAACGCGAGCCGCGCGGGCAGGGGAGCGCGAGCCGCGGAACACGGGAATACGCGGGCAGGGGAACGCGGGCCGCGCGGGCAGGGGAGCGCGAGCCGCGGAACACGGGAATACGCGGGCAGGGGAACGCGGGCCGCGCGGGCAGGGGAGCGCGAGCCGCGCGGGCGGGGAACACAGGCCGCGTCACACACCCCGACTCTTACTAGGCCGTGTATTCAGAGTAACACAAAAGCAACAAACACCCAGCGTTTTGCTGGCTCCTCGCTCCTGTTCACTCTCCTGAATAAACGCTGCCTTACAGCGGCCCTGCTACAGCACTGCACGAAATAAAAGTCTCCGAAGTGTTTTTATTTATTTTTCTGTGTGTCGTATCCGAGATTTATTTTTCCTCCCTGCTCCTGTGAGCAGCTGGTCGCCATGGCGTATGAGCGTTTCCTCCCCCAATGGATTGTTCTCAGTTTAAATGTGGTTTCACATTCGTTTGAACACGAGCCAATCCTTACATCAGGAGCAATCTCAGCACAAATAACCCAACGGGTCAGAGCCTCCTGGTGTATCAGACAGGGCTCTTAAAGGGCCCTCGCAGGCCACTCGTCAATCGAACCGAGGGGTTCAGGGGGTTTATATATAGAATAACAGATACCCGGGAGTGAGTTACAGACTGGAATCTAATCGAGGGGTTCGGGGGGGTTTATATATAGAATAACAGATACCCGGGAGTGAGTTACAGACTGGAATCTAATCGAGGGGTTCGGGGGGGTTTATATATAGAATAACAGATACCCGGGAGTGAGTTACAGACTGGAATCTAATCGAGGGGTTCGGGGGGGTTTATATATAGAATAACAGATACCCGGGAGTGAGTTACAGACTGGAATCCAATCGAGGGGTTCGGGGGGTTTATATATAGAATAACAGATACCCGGGAGTGAGTTACAGACTGGAATCTAATCGAGGGGTTCGGGGGGGTTTATATATAGAATAACAGATACCCGGGAGTGAGTTACAGACTGGAATCTAATCGAGGGGTTCGGGGGGTTTATATATAGAATAACAGATACCCGGGAGTGAGTTACAGACTGAAATCTAATCGAGGGTTCGGTGGGGGTTTATATTAGAATAACAGATACCGGGAGTGAGTTACAGACTGAATCTAATCGAGGGGTTCGGGGGGGTTTATATATAGAATAACAGATACCCGGGGAGTGAGTTACAGACTGGAATCTAATCGAGGGGTTCGGGGGGGGGTTTATATATAGAATAACAGATACCCGGGAGTGAGTTACAGACTGGAATCTAATCGAGGGGTTCGGGGGGTTTATATATAGAATAACAGATACCCGGAGTGAGTTACAGACTGGAATCTAATCGAGGGGTTCGGGGGGGTTTATATATAGAATAACAGATACCCGGAGTGAGTTACAGACTGGAGATCTAATCGAGGGGTTCGGGGGGGTTTATATATAGAATAACAGATACCCGGAGTGAGTTACAGGTAACAGATACCCGGGAGTGAGTTACAGGCTGGAATCTAATCGAGGGGTTCGGGGGGTTTATATATAGAATAACAGATACCCGGGAGTGAGTTACAGACTGGAATCTAATCGAGGGGTTCGGGGGGTTTATATATAGAATAACAGATACCCGGGAGTGTTATTTTGAACCCCTCTATTAAATCTCCCCTTAACCTTCTCTGCTCTAAGGAGAACAATCCCAGCTTCTCCAGTCTCTCCACATAACTGAAGTCCCTCATCCCTGGGACCATTTTAGTAAATCTCCTCTGCACCTGGGAGCTTCTACTGGGTAAGGGCACGGGGCACGAGCTGGTATTGACCCCACTTGTGGGGCACATCATCTTTGGGTAAGCTGGAGCCAAGCTTCCCAGCCCCCCAGATACAGGAGTGTGAAAGGGGAGAGGGGTTAGAGGCCCCCCAGATACGGGAGTGTGAGAGGGGGGGTTTAGAGGGACCTCCCCAGATACGGGAGTGTGAGGGGGGTTAGAGGGACCTCCCCAGATACGGGAGCGTGAGGGGGGGTTAGAGGCCCCCCAGATACAGGAGTGTGATAGGGGGTTAGAGGGACCTCCCCAGATACGGGAGCGTGAGGGGGGGGGGTTAGAGGGACCTCCCCAGATACGGGAGTGTGAGGGGGGGGTTAGAGGGACCTCTCCAGATACAGGAGCGTGAGGCGGGGGTTAGAGGGACCTCCCCAGATACGGGAGTGTGAAGGGGGTTAGAGGGACCTCTCCAGATACGGGAGTGTAAGGGGGGGTTAGAGGGACCTCCCAGATACGGGAGTGTAAGGGGGGGTTAGAGGGACCTCCCCAGATACGGGAGCGTGGAGGGGGGGGGGGGGGGGGGGGGGTTAGAGGGACCTCCCAGATACGGGAGTGTGAGGGGGGGGTTAGAGGGACCTCCCCAGATACAGGAGCGTGAGGCGGGGTTAGAGGGACCTCCCCAGATATGGAGTGTGAGGGGGGGGTTAGAGGGACCTCCCCAGATATGGGAGTGTGTGAGGGGGGGTTAGAGGGACCTCCCAGATATGGGAGTGTGAGGGGGGGTTAGAGGGACCTCCCCAGATACGGGAGTGTGAGGGGGGGTTAGAGGGGACCTCCCCAGATACGGGAGTGTGAGGGGGGGGTTAGAGGGACCTCCCCAGATACGGAAGTGTGAGGGGGGGGGTTAGAGGGACCTCCCCAGATACGGGAGTGTGAGGGGGGGGGTTAGAGGGACCTCCCCAGATACGGAGAGCGTGGGGGGGGGGTTAGAGGGACCTCCCCAGATATGGGAGTGTGAGGGGGGGGTTAGAGGGACCTCCCCAGATACGGGAGTGTGAGGGGGGGGTTAGAGGGACCTCCCCAGATACGGGAGTGTGAGGGGGGGGTTAGAGGGACCAGATACGGGAGTGTGAGGGGGGGGTTAGAGGGACCTCCCCAGATACGGAAGTGTGAGGGGGGGGTTAGAAGAGATTGCTCCCCAGATACGGGAGTGTGAGGGGGGGGTAGAGGGACCTCCCAGATACGGGGGAGCGGGACGGGGGGCTAGAGGGATCTTCCCGTTTATTGCAACAGGCTCCAAGTCTTGTCTGGTCTGGGGTTTATAGAATCCAGTCATTCTTAAGGGGTTAAGTTGTGGGAGGAGAGGAGTTTATAGCCGCAATGAAATGAAGATGAAGTTGTTGTGACTTGATTCCTCGTCTTATTTATTCTCCTACAGGATCTCATCCTTCAGCTCAGTATTTTTACGATTTGATAAGCTGCAGAGGAGTTTTCTGGAGGCTGAACTTTTGCTCAGCGCAATTATGGAGTCTGGAATTTAAAGAGCCAGTGTCTCACTGACACAAAACACCTCCGTCGTCCACTGTCTTGGTCAGTGTGTCAGCTGGGGCTCAGTGGGGAGCTCTCTCTCTCTCTCTCATCTCTCTGAGTCACAAGGTCGTGGGTTTCGAGCCCCCACTCCAGAGACTTGAGCCCCATAATCCAGGCCGACACTCCCAGCGCTAGTACTGAGGGAGCGCCGCACTGTCGGAGGGTCAGTACTGAGGTCCGACAGTGCAGCGCTCCCTCAGTACTGACCCTCTGACAGTGCGGCGCTCCCTCAGTACTGACCCCTCCGACAGTGCAGCGCTCCCTCAGTACTGACCCTCCGACAGTGCGGCGCTCCCTCAGTACCGACCCTCCGACAGTGCGGCGCTCCCTCAGTACCGACCCTCTGACAGTGCGGCGCTCCCTCAGTACTGACCCTCCGACAGTGCGGCGCTCCCTCAGTACTGACCCTCCGACAGTGCGGCGCTCCCTCAGTACTGACCCTCCGACAGTGCGGCGCTCCCTCAGTACTGACCCTCCGACAGTGCGGCGCTCCCCTCAGTACTGACCCTCCGACAGTGCGGCGCTCCCTCAGTACTGACCCCTCCGACAGTGCGGCGCTCCCTCAGTACTGACCCTCCGACAGTGCGGCGCTCCCCTCAGTCTTCGCTCTGACCCTCCGACAGTGCGGCGCTCCCTCAGTATGACCCTCCGACAGTGCGGCCTCCCTCAGTACTGACCCTCCGACAGTGCGGCGCTCCCTCAGTACTGACCCTCCGACAGTGCGGCGCTCCCTCAGTACTGACCCTCCGACAGTGCGGCGCTCCCCTCAGTACTGACCCTCCGACAGTGCGGCGCTCCCTCAGTACTGACCCTCGACAGTGCGGCGCTCCCTCAGTACTGACCCTCCGACAGTGCGGCGCTCCCTCAGTACTAGCGCTGGGAGTGTCGGCCTGGATTATGGGGCTCAAGTCTCTGGAGTGGGGGCTCGAACCCACAACCTTCTTAAGGGCTCTTACAAACCCAGCACTGAATCCCCCTCCCCCACCACTCTCCCCTCCTCACTCCCTCCCCCCACCGCTCTCCCCTCCCCCACCGCTCTCCCCTCCCCACTCCCCTCCCCCCACCGCTCTCCCCTCCCCACTCCCCCTCCCCCACCGCCTCTCCCCTCCCCACTCCCCTCCCCACTCCCCTCCCCCAACCGCTCTCCCTCCCCCCCACTCCCCTCCCCCACCGCTCTCCCCTCCCCCACCGCTCTCCCCTCCCCTGTGCAATGAGCGGAACCTGTGGCTTTAAATCCTATCGACACAGCATTCCTGTCTCTGACACTCCTTAACAGAAATTCTGCGGCTTATCAGACTGTAGCAATCCATCCTTGTGTTTTATAAAGAGAGGCTGTAAATATTGCAGATATATTCAGAGACAGGGGAATCCTTTGGAGTGTTCGCCATAATGTTCAGTTACAGGATGCGCCTGTGTGTCTGTATCTCTGTGTGTGTGTGTCTGTGTGTGTGTCTGTGTCTCTGTGTCTCTGTGTGTGTGTCTGTGTCTCTGTGTGTGTATCTGTGTGTGTGTCTGTGTCTGTGTATGTGTCTGTGTGTGTCTGTGTCTGTGTCTCTGTGTGTGTATCTGTGTGTGTGTCTGTGTCTGTGTATGTGTCTGTGTGTGTCTGTGTGTGTGTCTGTGTCTGTGTGTCTCTGTGTGTGTCTGTGTCTGTGTGTGTCTGTGTCTCTGTGTGTGTCTGTGTACCTGTGTGTGTGTCTCTGTCTCTGTGTGTATATCTGTGTGTGTCTGTGTCTGTGTGTGTCTGTGTCTCTGTGTGTGTGTCTGTGTGTCTCTGTGTGTGTGTCTGTGTGTATATCTGTGTGTCTCTGTGTGTGTGTCTGTGTGTCTCTGTGTGTCTGTGTCTGTGTGTCTCTGTGTGTGTCTCTGTGTGTGTGTCTGTGTGTCTCTGTGTGTGTCTCTGTGTGTGTGTCTCTGTGTGTCTCTGTGTGTGTCTCTGTGTGTGTGTCTCTGTGTGTCTCTGTGTGTGTCTCTGTGTGTGTGTCTCTGTGTGTGTCTGAAATCAGGGGTGGGGGGGGCTCGAGAGTGGGGACTGATTGTATCCTGTGCAGTGAAGGGGATTCTGGATCTAGTTTCAGGGTAAATATCAGCAGGTTATAAGATTACTACTAGTTACAGGTAGACTATCAGTGAGTTATTGTAATACTGTTGGTTGGGAGGGGAATCTGTGAGTTACCAGTATTACTATTAGTTATCAGTGTAATTTCAGTGAGTTATCATAAGTTGCTGGTGGAATCAAAGCATCTCCCAGCTCGGTTTCCCCTCTCCCCTCTCCCCCTCCCTCGATTTCCCCTCCCTCGGTTTCCCTTCCCTCAGTTTCTCCTCCCCCCCCCGCCCTTGGTTTCGCCTCTCCCCTCCCTCGGTTTCCTCTCCCTCGGATTTCCCTCTTCGCCTCCCTTGGTTTTCCCTCCCTCGGATTTCCCTCTTCGCCTCCCTCGGTTTCCCCTCCCTCGGATTTCCCTCTCCCCTCCCTCGGTTTCCCCTCCCTCGGATTTCCCTCTTCGCCTCCCTCGGTTTCCCCTCCCTCGGATTTCCCTCTTCGCCTCCCTCGGTTTCCCCTCCCTCGGATTTCCCTCTTCGCCTCCCTCGGTTTCCCCTCCCTCGGATTTCCCTCTTCGCCTCCCTCGGTTTCCTCTCCCTCGGTTTCCCCTCTCCCCCTCCCTCGGTTTCCTCTCCCTCGGTTTCCCCTCTCCCCCTCCCTCGGTTTCCCCTCCCTCGGTTTCCCCTCCCTCGGTTTCCCCTCTCCCCCTCCCTCGGTTTCCCCTCCCTCGGTTTCCCCTCCCTCGGTTTCCCCTCCCTCGGTTTCCCCTCTCCCCCTCCCTCGGTTTCCCCTCCCTCGGTTTCCCCTCCCTCGGTTTCCCCTCCCTCGGTTTCCCCTCTTCGCCTCCTGGTTCTTCGAACTCTATGCACGACAGTTGCTGGCATGAAACCACGATCAAAATGACTGAACGACAGGTGACCCGACCTTTATACGGCAAATGCAATAACATTTGTAGAAGTCACATGGTCAGAACGTCATGTGGTCAGAACGTCACGTGATCAAATCTCCAGGAAAGCCCCCAACCAGAGTTGGCAACCCCAACCTGGAGGATGAGTGGGAAAAGTCGTGTTGGAGTTGTTTATGAGTTGACATTGTATTATTTCTTTGACTGGCACAGGCACGATGGACCGAATGGCCTTATTCTGGGCTGTACCATTCCATGATTCTAACCACTTTGCAAAATCTGAATGCACTTTCCTGGTTATCCTGTTTACCTCAGACTGTGGGCTGTGACGAAGAGGGGAGGGAGGAGGCTCGTGTGGAGCATAAACACCGGCACGGACCAGATGGGCCGAACGGCCTGTTTCTGTGCTGTAGACACGATGTAGGAGTACAGGGAAATACGACAGGATTTACAGACACAGTCCAGGGACAAACGGCATCTGAATCTCACATCCTACATGACGAGCCTGATCTTGATTCGGAGACGCAGGGAGTATTACAACTCTCCGGGGCCCCCTCGGCCCTGCTCAATGTGTTTCAATCACTTGTCGTTCACACACAGATTTAATTTAAACCGCGTCATTCAACAAAGGCACAAAAAAGTAAAGATAATTCTTTTAAGTTGCTCGGCAGCTACTGAGCCTTCCGACTCGTGAGAAATGCGACTTTCTTATTATTTTCACGGAGCCAGGCTTTGCTCCTCTCAGCTCTCCCCCCCCGCCTCTCATTCCACCAATCCTGGTAACCTGCTGCTACCGCAATTTGCCACACCTCGTGTGGAGCCTTGAGAGTGAGTGACGGGGAGGGCAGTTCGACTGCAGGGGCATCGCAGATGAAGCAGGTGCTGCCCTCGCCTGCACGTGAGTGGGCCCTTTCCAGCAGGGATCAATGGTTAGCGATCGGGAGCATGAACCCCAGCTGATTTTAACAACCCCCCGACCCCCCACACAACAAAAGGGGCACCAGGTGCCAGCCGTGGGTCAGTGGGTCTCTCCCTCACACTCGCCTCTGAATCAGAAGGTCGTGGGTTTGAGCCCCACTCCAGAGACTTGAGCCCAGAATCCAGGCTGACACTCCCAGTGCAGTGCTGAGGGAGCGCCGCACTGTCGGAGGGTCAGTACTGAGGGAGCGCCGCACTGTCGGAGGGTCAGTACTGAGGGAGCGCCGCACTGTCGGAGGGTCAGTACTGAGGGAGCGCCGCACTGTCGGAGGGTCAGTACTGAGGGAGCGCCGCACTGTCGGAGGGTCAGTACTGAGGGAGCGCCGCACTGTCGGAGGGTCAGTACTGAGGGAGCGCCGCACTGTCGGAGGGTCAGTACTGAGGGAGCGCCGCACTGTCGGAGGGGCAGTACTGAGGGAGCGCCGCACTGTCGGAGGGTCAGTACTGAGGGAGCGCCGCACTGTCGGAGGGTCAGTACTGAGGGAGCGCCGCACTGTCGGAGGGGCAGTACTGAGGGAGCGCCGCACTGTCGGAGGTGCCGTCTTTCAGATGAGACGTTAAACCGAGGCCCCGTCTGCCCTCTCAGGTGGATGTGAAAGATCCCACGGCCACTATTCAAAGAAGAGCAGGGGGGAGTTCTCCCCGGTGTCCTGGGGCCAATATTTATCCCTCAACCAACATCACTAAAAAAACAGATGATCTGATCATTTATCACATTGCTGTTTGTGGGATCTTGCTGTGCGCAAATTGGCTGCTGCGTTTCCTGCATTACAACAGTGACCACACTTCAAAATTACTTAATTGGCTGTAAAGCTCTTTGGGACGTCCTGAGGTGGTGAAAGGGGCTGGAGAAATGGGAGTTCTTTCTTCTTTCTCTCAGTGAGGTAGATTGTTGTGCCGCTCAGTATTCCCCTCGTGAGCCTCAACTTTATAAAACACTGGTTAGGCCTCAGCTGGAGAATTGTGTCCAATTCTGGGCTCCACACTTTAGGAAGGATGTCAAGGCCTTGGAGAGGCTGCAGAGGAGATTTACCAGGATGGTCCCAGGGATGAGGGACTTCAGTTATGTGGAGAGACTGGAGAAGCTGGGATTGTTCTCCTTAGAGCAGAGAAGGTTAAGGGGAGATTTAATCGAGGTGTTCAAAATCATGAGGGGTTTTGAGAGAGTAAATAAGGAGAAACTGTTTCCACTGGCAGGAGGGTCGGTAACCAGGGGACACAGATTTAAGGTAATTGGCAAAAGAACCAGAGGGGAGATGAGGAGAATTTTTTTTACGCAGCGAGTTGTTCTGATCTGGAATGCGCTGCCTGAAAGGGCGGTGGAAGCAGATTCAATAATAACTTTCAAAAGGAATTGGATAAATACTCGAAGGGAAAGAATTTACAGGGATATCAGGAAAGAGCAGGAGGAGTGGGACTAATTGGATAGCTCTTTCAAAGAGCTGGCACAGGCACGATGGGACGAATGGCCTCCTTTTGTGCTGTATTTACTATGAACTCGGCAGAGACAGGAGATTTTGTACCGGGAACTTTCTGGAACTTCCCGACTGAGCGCTGGCAGGCAGTAAGCGCGGTGTGAGGGGAAAGATGCCCTCTGCCCGTCCCACTCCTGGGCGAGGCTCTGACCGAGCTTTCCCCTCGCCCATTCGGAACCGAAAGGAAAGTTCCTCGCACACACTCTCACATTTCCACATCACTCAAGCCGCCCCGAGAGCTGTAAATAAAATATAGTGTTCTGCAAATGGGATCAGTTCATTCAGAAACATGCTTTATATTTTCAATAATAGAAGAGCTTCAGACTGTTCAAAGAGCTCAGAGAGTTACAGGCTTATTCAGGAGGCAACCTCGGGTTCTGTGCAGCTGGGATCACAGTAAGAAATAAAGAAAGAACTCCCATTTCTCCAGCCCCTTTCACCACCTCAGGACGTCCCAAAGCGCTTTACAGACAATGAAGTACTTTTTTGAAGTGTAGTCACTGTTGTAATGTAGGAAACGCAGCAGTCAATTTGCGCACAGCAAGATCCCACAAACAGCAATGTGATAATGACCGGATCATCGGTCATAATTGATGTTGGTTGAGGGATAAATATTGGCCTCAGGACACCGGGGAGAACTCCCCCTGCTCTTCTTCGAAATAGTGGCCGTGGGATCTTTTACATCCACCTGAGAGGGGCAGACGGGGCCTCGGTTTAACGTCTCATCCGAAAGACGGCACCTCCGACAGTGCAGCGCTCCCTCAGTACTGACCCTCCGACAGTGCGGCGCTCCCTCAGTACTGACCCTCCGACAGTGCGGCGCTCCCTCAGTACTGACCCTCCGACAGTGCGGCGCTCCCTCAGTACTGACCCTCCGACAGTGCGGCGCTCCCTCAGTACTGACCCTCCGACAGTGCGGCGCTCCCTCAGTACTGACCCTCCGACAGTGCGGCGCTCCCTCAGTACTGACCCTCCGACAGTGCAGCGCTCCCTCAGTACTGACCCTCCGACAGTGCGGCGCTCCCTCAGTACTGACCCTCCGACAGTGCGGTGCTCCCTCAGTACTGACCCTCCGACAGTGCGGCGCTCCCTCAGTACTGACCCTCCGACAGTGCAGCGCTCCCTCAGTACTGACCCTCCGACAGTGCGGCGCTCCCTCAGTACTGCCCCTCCGACTGCGGCGCTCCCTCAGTACTGACCCTCCGACAGTGCAGCACTCCCTCAGTACTGACCCTCCGACAGTGCGGCGCTCCCTCAGTACTGACCCTCCGACAGTGCGGCGCTCCCTCAGTACTGACCCTCCGACAGTGCAGCGCTCCCTCAGTACTGACCCTCCGACAGTGCGGCGCTCCCTCAGTACTGACCCTCCGACAGTGCAGCGCTCCCTCAGTACTGACCCTCCGACAGTGCGGCGCTCCCTCAGTACTGACCCTCCGACAGTGCAGCGCTCCCTCAGTACTGACCCTCCGACAGTGCGGCGCTCCCTCAGTACTGACCCTCCGACAGTGCGGCGCTCCCTCAGTACTGACCCTCTGACAGTGCAGCACTCCCTCAGTACTGACCCTCCGACAGTGCGGCGCTCCCTCAGTACTGACCCTCCGACAGTGCGGCGCTCCCTCAGTACCGACCCTCCGACAGTGCGGCGCTCCCTCAGTACTGACCCTCCGACAGTGCAGCGCTCCCTCAGTACTGACCCTCCGACAGTGCAGCACTCCCTCAGTACTGACCCTCCGACAGTGCGGCGCTCCCTCAGTACTGACCCTCCGACAGTGCGGCGCTCCCTCAGTACCGACCCTCCGACAGTGCGGCGCTCCCTCAGTACCGACCCTCCGACAGTGCGGCGCTCCCTCAGTACCGACCCTCCGACAGTGCAGCGCTCCCTCAGTACTGACCCTCCGACAGTGCAGCGCTCCCTCAGTACTGACCCTCCGACAGTGCAGCGCTCCCTCAGTACTGACCCTCCGACAGTGCAGCGCTCCCTCAGTACTGACCCTCCGACAGTGCAGCGCTCCCTCAGTACTGACCCTCCGACAGTGCAGCACTCCCTCAGTACTGACCCTCCGACAGTGCGGCGCTCCCTCAGTACCGACCCTCCGACAGTGCGGCGCTCCCTCAGTACCGACCCTCCGACAGTGCGGCGCTCCCTCAGTACCGACCCTCCGACAGTGCGGCGCTCCCTCAGTACCGACCCTCCGACAGTGCAGCGCTCCCTCAGTACCGACCCTCCGACAGTGCAGCGCTCCCTCAGTACCGACCCTCCGACAGCGCAGCGCTCCCTCAGTACTGACCCTCCGACAGTGCAGCGCTCCCTCAGTACTGACCCTCCGACAGTGCAGCGCTCCCTCAGTACTGACCCTCCGACAGTGCAGCGCTCCCTCAGTACTGACCCTCCGACAGTGCAGCGCTCCCTCAGTACCGACCCTCCGACAGCGCAGCGCTCCCTCAGTACTGACACTCCGACAGTGCAGCGCTCCCTCAATACTGACCCTCCGACAGTGCGGCGCTCCCTCAGTACTGACCCTCCGACAGTGCGGCGCTCCCTCAGTACTGACCCTCCGACAGTGCAGCGCTCCCTCAGTACCGACCCTCCGACAGTGCAGCGCTCCCTCAGTACCGACCCTCCGACAGCGCAGCGCTCCCTCAGTACTGACCCTCCGACAGTGCAGCGCTCCCTCAGTACTGACCCTCCGACAGTGCAGCGCTCCCTCAGTACTGACCCTCCGACAGTGCAGCGCTCCCTCAGTACTGACCCTCCGACAGTGCAGCGCTCCCTCAGTACCGACCCTCCGACAGCGCAGCGCTCCCTCAGTACTGACACTCCGACAGTGCAGCGCTCCCTCAGTACTGACCCTCCGACAGTGCAGCACCTCCCTCAGTACTGACCCTCCGACAGTGCGGCGCTCCCTCAGTACTGACCCTCCGACAGTGCGGCGCTCCCTCAGTACTGACCCTCCGACAGTGCAGCGCTCCCTCAGTACCGACCCTCCGACAGTGCAGCGCTCCCTCAGTACCGACCCTCCGACAGCGCAGCGCTCCCTCAGTACTGACCCTCCGACAGTGCAGCGCTCCCTCAGTACTGACCCTCCGACAGTGCAGCGCTCCCTCAGTACTGACCCTCCGACAGTGCAGCGCTCCCTCAGTACTGACCCTCCGACAGTGCAGCGCTCCCTCAGTACCGACCCTCCGACAGCGCAGCGCTCCCTCAGTACTGACACTCCGACAGTGCAGCGCTCCCTCAGTACTGACCCTCCGACAGTGCAGCGCTCCCTCAGTACTGACCCTCCGACAGTGCGGCGCTCCCTCAGTACTGCACTGGGAGTGTCGGCCTGGATTTTGTGCTCAAGTCTCTGGAGTGGGGACTTGAACCCACCACCTTCTGACTCAGAGGCGAGACAGAATGTGACCCACTGAGCCCCGGCTAACATATTTACAGGGCGTGCAGTGCAAACAAGGACACAGGCGCAAACCACAGGTGCGAATGTGAAATACGAGATCTGCTTTCCTCCCCAGGGTTGCTAGCAGTGCTCGGGAGATTAATCTTCCATTCCGGGAGATTCCTGGACAATCCAGGGATGGTTGGTGACCCTAGAATGTCCGTGCCCCCTCCCTATCTCTGTAACCCCTTCATGGCCCTCACCCCCTCCCTATCTGTGTAACCCCCTTCATGGCCCTCACCCCTCCCTATCTCTGTAACCCCCTCCACGGCCCTCGCCCTCTCCCTATCTCTGTAACCCCCTCCATGGCCCTCACCCCTCCCTATCTCTGTAACCCCCTCCACGGCCCTCGCCCTCTCCCTATCTCTGTAACCCCCTCCATGGCCCTCACCCCTCCCTATCTCTGTAACCCCCACCACGGCCCTCGCCCTCTCCCTATCTCTGTAACCCCCTCCATGGCCCTCACCCCTCCCTATCTCTGTAACCCCCTCCACGGCCCTCGCCCTCTCCCTATCTCTGTAACCCCCTTCATGGCCCTCACCCCTCCCAATCTCTGTAACCTCCTCCAGCCTCACAACCCTCCGAGATCTCTGCGCTCCTCCAATTCTGGCCTCTTGTCCATCCCCGATTTCCATCGCTCCACCATTGGCGGCCGTGCCTTCAGCTGCCTCGGCCCTAAGCTCTGGAATTCCCTCCCTAAACCTCTCCGCCTCTCTCTCCTCCTTTAAGACGCTCCTTAAAACCTCCCTCTTTGACCAAGCTTTTGGTCACCTGTCCTAATATCTCCTCATGTGGCTCGGTGTCAGATTATGTCTGATTTACGCTCCTGTGAAGCCCCTCGGGACATTTTACTACGTTAAAGGCGCTATATAAATGCAGGTTGTTGTTGTTGTAGAGTGAACTGCTAGACTCGGGATACTGCAGCGTAGTACAGACTGGTGTCCAGCGAAGGGTTAAGTGACTCAGGCCGATTCTGTGTTTCTGGGCTGGGGAATGCAGACTCTGGATTGTGTCAGGGATGGGCTGAGTTCCTGGAGGGGGAGTTTATATCCCACCCATTCCTCCTGTTTCCCAGTTTGTTCACTCGTAATTCCAGCCTAACGACTCACTGCTTTATTACCAAATGAGGAGTTGCTGGGAAATGATTTGCACCCAGAACGTCTCCCTCTAAACCCCGTGAAGCAGCAGGCCCCTGAACAACACCCTGAACAACACCCAGAACAACACCCTGAACAACACCCTGAACAACACCCTGAACAACACCCTGAACAACACGCTGAACAACACCCAGAACAACACCCTGAACAACACCCAGAACAACACCCTGAACAACACCCCGAACAACACCCTGAACAACACGCTGAACAACACCCTGAACAACACCCCGAACAACACCCTGAACAACACGCTGAACAACACCCCGAACAACACGCCGAACAACACCCTGAACAACACCCCGAACAACACCCCGAACAACACCCCGAACAACACCCCGAACAACACCCCGAACAACACGCTGAACAACACCCCGAACAACACCCCGAACAACACGCTGAACAACACCCCGAACAACACCCCGAACAACACCCTGAACAACACCCCGAACAACACCCTGAACAACACGCTGAACAACACCCTGAATAACACCCTGAACAACACCCCGAACAACACCCTGAACAACACCCCGAACAACACCCTGAACAACACGCTGAACAACACCCTGAACAACACCCTGAACAACACCCCGAACAACACCCTGAACAACACGCTGAACAACACCCCGAACAACACGCCGAACAACACCCCGAACAACACCCCGAACAACACCCCGAACAACACGCTGAACAACACCCTGAATAACACCCTGAACAACACCCCGAACAACACCCCGAACAACACCCCGAACAACACGCTGAACAACACCCTGAACAACACCCTGAACAACACCCCGAACAACACCCTGAACAACACCCCGAACAACACGCTGAACAACACCCTGAACAACACGCTGAACAACACCCTGAACAACACCCTGAACAACACCCCGAACAACACCCTGAACAACACCCCGAACAACACCCCGAACAACACGCTGAACAACACCCTGAACAACACCCCGAACAACACCCTGAACAACACGCTGAACAACACCCTGAACAACACGCTGAACAACACCCTGAACAACACCCCGAACAACACCCCGAACAACACCCTGAACAACACGCTGAACAAGACCCTGAACAACACGCTGAACAACACCCCGAACAACACCCTGAACAACACCACAACACCCTGAACAACACACTGAACAACACCCTGAACAACACGCTGAACAACACCCTGAACAACACCCCGAACAACACCCTGAACAACACGCTGAACAACACCCTGAACAACACGCTGAACAACACCCTGAACAACACCCCGAACAACACCCCGAACAAGACCCTGAACAACACCCCGAACAACACCCTGAACAACACACTGAACAACACCCTGAACAACACACTGAACAACACCCTGAACAACACGCTGAACAACACCCTGAACAACACCCCGAACAACTCGCTGAACAACAACTTGAACAACACCCTGAACAACACCCTGAACAACACGCTGAACAACACCCCGAACAACACCCCGAACAACTCGCTGAACAACAACTTGAACAACACCCTGAACAACACCCCGAACAACACCCTGAACAACACCCCGAACAACACCCCGAACAACAACCTGAACAACACCCCGAACAACACGCTGAACAACACGCTGAACAACACCCTGAACAACACCCTGAACAACACGCTGAACAACATGCTGAACAACACCCTGAACAACTCGCTGAACAACACCCTGAACAACACCCTGAACAACACCCTGAACAACACGCTGAACAACTCGCTGAACAACACCCTGAACAACTCGCTGAACAACACCCTGAACAACACCCTGAACAACACGCTGAACAACACCCTGAACAACTCGCTGAACAACACCCTGAACAACACCCTGAACAACACGCTGAACAACACCCTGAACAACTCGCTGAACAACACCCTGAACAACACCCTGAACAACACCCTGAACAACACGCTGAACAACACCCTGAACAACAACCTGAACAACACCCTGAACAACACCCTGAACAACACCACGAACAACACGCTGAACAACACCCTGAACAACACGCTGAACAACACCATGAACAACACCCTGAACAACACCCCGAACAACACCCTGAACAACACGCTGAACAACACCCTGAACAACACCCTGAACAACACCACGAACAACACGCTGAACAACACCCTGAACAACACGCTGAACAACACCATGAACAACACCCTGAACAACACCCCGAACAACACCCTGAACAACACGCTGAACAACACCCTGAACAACACCCTGAACAACACCCCGAACAACACCCTGAACAACACGCTGAACAACACCCCGAACAACACGCCGAACAACACCCCGAACAACACCCCGAACAACACCCCGAACAACACCCTGAACAACACCCCGAACAACACCCTGAACAACACCCCGAACAACACCCCGAACAACACGCTGAACAACACCCTGAACAACACCCCGAACAACACCCTGAACAACACGCTGAACAACACCCTGAACAACACGCTGAACAACACCCTGAACAACACCCCGAACAACACCCCGAACAACACCCTGAACAACACGCTGAACAAGACCCTGAACAACACGCTGAACAACACCCCGAACAACACCCTGAACAACACCACAACACCCTGAACAACACACTGAACAACACCCTGAACAACACGCTGAACAACACCCTGAACAACACCCCGAACAACACCCTGAACAACACGCTGAACAACACCCTGAACAACACGCTGAACAACACCCTGAACAACACCCCGAACAACACCCCGAACAAGACCCTGAACAACACCCCGAACAACACCCTGAACAACACACTGAACAACACCCTGAACAACACACTGAACAACACCCTGAACAACACGCTGAACAACACCCTGAACAACACCCCGAACAACTCGCTGAACAACAACTTGAACAACACCCTGAACAACACCCTGAACAACACGCTGAACAACACCCCGAACAACACCCCGAACAACTCGCTGAACAACAACTTGAACAACACCCTGAACAACACCCCGAACAACACCCTGAACAACACCCCGAACAACACCCCGAACAACAACCTGAACAACACCCCGAACAACACGCTGAACAACACGCTGAACAACACCCTGAACAACACCCTGAACAACACGCTGAACAACATGCTGAACAACACCCTGAACAACTCGCTGAACAACACCCTGAACAACACCCTGAACAACACCCTGAACAACACGCTGAACAACTCGCTGAACAACACCCTGAACAACTCGCTGAACAACACCCTGAACAACACCCTGAACAACACGCTGAACAACACCCTGAACAACTCGCTGAACAACACCCTGAACAACACCCTGAACAACACGCTGAACAACACCCTGAACAACTCGCTGAACAACACCCTGAACAACACCCTGAACAACACCCTGAACAACACGCTGAACAACACCCTGAACAACACGCTGAACAACACCCTGAACAACACCCTGAACAACACCACGAACAACACGCTGAACAACACCCTGAACAACACGCTGAACAACACCATGAACAACACCCTGAACAACACCCCGAACAACACCCTGAAAAACACCCCGAACAACACCCTGAACAACACGCTGAACAACACCCTGAACAACACCCTGAACAACACCCCGAACAACACCCTGAACAACACGCTGAACAACACCCCGAACAACACCCCGAACAACACGCCGAACAACACCCCGAACAACACCCCGAACAACACCCCGAACAACACCCCGAACAACACGCTGAACAACACCCTGAATAACACCCTGAACAACACCCCGAACAACACCCCGAACAACACCCCGAACAACACCCTGAACAACACGCTGAACAACACCCTGAACAACACCCTGAACAACACCCCGAACAACACCCTGAACAACACCCCGAACAACACGCTGAACAACACCCTGAACAATACGCTGAACAACACCCTGAACAACACCCTGAACAACACCCCGAACAACACCCTGAACAACACCCCGAACAACACCCCGAACAACACGCTGAACAACACCATGAACAACACCCCGAACAACACCCTGAACAACACGCTGAACAACACCCTGAACAACACGCTGAACAACACCCTGAACAACACCCCGAACAACACCCCGAACAACACGCTGAACAACACCCTGAACAACACCCCGAACAACACCCTGAACAACACGCTGAACAAGACCCTGAACAACACGCTGAACAACACCCCGAACAACACCCTGAACAACACCACAACACCCTGAACAACACACTGAACAACACCCTGAACAACACGCTGAACAACACCCTGAACAACACCCCGAACAACTCGCTGAACAACAACTTGAACAACACCCTGAACAACACCCCGAACAACACCCTGAACAACACCCCGAACAACACCCCGAACAACAACCTGAACAACACCCCGAACAACACGCTGAACAACACGCTGAACAACACCCTGAACAACACCCTGAACAACACGCTGAACAACACCCTGAACAACTCGCTGAACAACACCCTGAACAACACCCTGAACAACACCCTGAACAACACGCTGAACAACTCGCTGAACAACACCCTGAACAACTCGCTGAACAACACCCTGAACAACACCCTGAACAACACCCTGAACAACACGCTGAACAACACCCTGAACAACTCGCTGAACAACACCCTGAACAACACCCTGAACAACACCCTGAACAACACGCTGAACAACACCCTGAACAACACGCTGAACAACAGCCTGAACAACACGCTGAACAACACCCTGAACAACACGCTGAACAACACGCTGAACAACACCCTGAACAACACGCTGAACAACACGCTGAACAACACCCCGAACAACACCCCGAACAACACCCCGACAACACCCTGAACAACACCCTGAACAACACCCTGAACAACACCCCGAACAACACCCTGAACAACACCCCGAACAACACCCCGAACAACACGCGGAACAACACCCTGAACAACACCCCGAACAACACCCCGAACAACACCCCGAACAACACCCTGAACAACATGCGGAACAACACCCTGAACAACACGCTGAACAACATCCTGAACAACACCCTGAACAACACCCTGAACAACACCCTGAACAACACGCTGAACAACACCCCGAACAAACACGCCGAACAACACGCTGAACAACACCCTGAACAACACCCTGAACAACACCCTGAACAACACCCCGAACAACTCGCTGAAGAACACCCTGAACAACACCCTGAACAACACCCTGAACAACACGCTGAACAACACCCTGAACAACACGCTAAACAACACCCTGAACAACACCCTGAACAACACGCTGAACAACACGCTGAACAACTCGCTGAACAACACCCCGAACAACACCCTGAACAACACCCTGAACAACACCCTGAACAACACGCTGAACAACACCCTGAACAACACGCTGAACAACACCCTGAACAACTCGCTGAACAACACCCTGAACAACTCGCTGAACAACACCCCGAACAACACCCTGAACAACACCCTGAACAACACGCTGAACAACACGCTGAACAACACCCTGAACAACTCGCTGAACAACACCCCGAACAACACGCTGAACAACACCCTGAACAACACCCCGAACAACACCCCGAACAACACGCTGAACAACACCCCGAACAACACCCCGAACAACACGCGGAACAACACCCTGAACAACACCCTGAACAACACCCCGAACAACACCCCGAACAACACCCTGAACAACATGCTGAACAACACCCTGAACAACACCCTGAACAACACGCTGAACAACACCCTGAACAACACCCTGAACAACACGCTGAACAACACGCTGAACAACACCCTGAACAACACCCCGAACAACACCCCAACAACACCCTGAACAACACCCTGAACAACACCCTGAACAACGCCCCAACAACACCCTGAACAACACCCTGAACAACACCCTGAACAACACCCCGAACAACACCCCGAACAACACGCGGAACAACACCCTGAACAACACCCCGAACAACACCCCGAACAACACCCCGAACAACAACCTGAACAACACCCCGAACAACACGCTGAACAACACGCTGAACAACACCCTGAACAACACGCTGAACAACACCCTGAACAAAACCCCGAACAACACCCCGAACAACACCCCAACAACACCCTGAACAACACCCGGAACAACACCCTGAACAACACCCCGAACAACACCCTGAACAACACCCTGAACAACACCCCGAACAACACCCCAAACAACACCCCGAACAACACCCTGAACAACACGCTGAACAACACCCTGAACAACACCCTGAACAACACGCTGAACAACACCCTGAACAACACCCTGAACAACACGCTGAACAACACCCCGAACAACACCCTGAACAACACCCTGAACAACACCCCGAACAACACGCTGAACAACACCCCGAACAACACCCTGAACAACACCCTGAACAACACGCTGAACAACACCCCGAACAACACCCTGAACAACACGCTGAACAACACCCCGAACAACACGCTGAACAACACCCTGAACAACACCCTGAACAACTCGCTGAACAACACCCTGAACAACACCCTGAACAACAGCAACATCGGCCAATCATGGTCTAAATGGCACCCAGAGAAAGAAAGACTCCCATTTCTACAGCGCCTGTTCACCACCTCAGGATGGCCCAAAGTGTTTCACAGACAATGAAGTACTTTTTGAAATGTACTCACTGTTGTAATGCAGGAAATGCGACAGCCATTTTTGCGCATAGCAAGATCCCACAAACAGCAATGTGATAATGACCAGATCATCTGTTTTTTTAGTGATGTTGTTTGAGGGATAAATATTGGCCCCAGGACACCGGGGAGAACTCCCCCCTGCTCTTCTTCGAAATAGTGGCCGTGGGATCTTTTACATCCACCTGAGAGGGCAGACGGGGCCTCGGTTTAACATCTCATCCGAAAGACGGCACCTCCAACAGTGCGGCGCTCCCTCAGTACTGACCCTCCGACAGTGCGGCGCTCCCTCAGTACCGACCCTCCGACAGTACAGCGCTCCCTCAGTACTGACCCTTCGACAGTGCAGCGCTCCCTCAGTACTGACCCTCCGACAGTGCGGCGCTCTCTCAGTACTGACCCTTCGACAGTGCAACGCTCCCTCAGTACTGACCCTCCGACAGTGCAGCGCTCCCTCAGTACTGACCCTCCGACAGTGCAGCGCTCCCTCAGTACTGACCCTCCGACAGTGCAGCGCTCCCTCAGTACTGACCCTCCGACAGTGCAGCGCTCCCTCAGTACTGACCCTCCGACAGTGCAGCGCTCCCTCAGTACTGACCCTCCGACAGTGCAGCGCTCCCTCAGTACTGACCCTCCGACAGTGCAGCGCTCCCTCAGTACTGACCCTCCGACAGTGCAGCGCTCCCTCAGTACTGACCCTCCGACAGTGCAGCGCTCCCTCAGTACTGACCCTCCGACAGTGCGGCGCTCCCTCAGTACTGACCCTCCGACAGTGCGGCGCTCCCTCAGTACTGACCCTCCCTCAGTACTGCACTGGGAGTATCGGCCTGGATTTTGTGCTCGAGTCTCTGGAGTGGGACTTGAACCCACGACCTTCTGACTCAGAGGCGAGAGAGAGAGAGAGAGAGAGAGCTCCCCACTGAACTACCATTATCACTAACATTAGAGCCAGGCCGTTCAGGAGTGAAATCAGGAAGCATTTTCTCACACAAAGGGGAGTGGGAATCTGGAACTCTCCCCCCACCAAAAGGCTGTGGATGCTGGGGGTCAGTTGGAGCTTTCAAGACTGAGATCAATAGATTTTTGTTGGGTGAGGGTATCGAGGGACACGGAGCAAAGGCGGGTAAATGGAGTTGAGGTACAGATCGGCCATGATCTCATTGAATGGCGGAACAGGCCCGAGGGGCTGAATGGCCTGCATCCTAGTCCAATGTATGTGGATGCTAAGTCTTAACACCAACACCAAAAGATCTCCCCACCCACCCCGCACCAGTCTGATACACTTCACTGCAGCCATCGTTGTAGCTTCTCAGACTGAGATTACCGATTCGGTGGTGAAGGGAGGGGGGCGGTTTTATTCTGCGGACTGGTCCCTGAGTGACCAGTTTAGGACGTCCCCAAACTATGAGACTTGCACCCCCATCACCTCAGGCTGCATTTGAACCCGGAGATGAAATGCCAATATTGTGTAGCTCACTGCACCTCCAAATGTCCCCCTCATGCATCGGGGTTGCCAACGCTCCAGGATTGGTCTGGAGTCTCCGGCAATTGAAGATTAATCCTGGACATTTCCAGGAGCAAAAAAACCCCAGGGACAGAAATCTGTGTTTATTTTCATTTTCTTTGAAAACTTTTGTTTGTGAGTTTTAAAAATATTGGCGACGGGAATAAAAGTTTGTTTGACTGACAGTCAAGAATCACCCATCGGGCAACAAAGAGTCTGTCTGATTGGCCGTGGGAAGGCGGGGCACAGCGAGGATTGACGTGTTGGGCGACCAATGGTGGATGTGTGGGGCGGGGCATTGTGTGGATTGGCGTGTTGGGCAGCCAATGACGGTTCACAATCTATATCAATGATTTGGATGAGGGAACCAAATGTAATATTTCCAAGTTTGCTGATGACACAAAACTAGGTGGGAATGTGAGTTGTGAGGAGGATGCAAAGAGGTTTCAAGGGGATATAGACAGGCTAAGTGAGTGGGCAAGAACATGGCAGATGGAATATAATGTGGAAAAATGTGAAGTTATCCATTTTGGTAGGAAAAACAGAAAGACAAAATATTATTTAAATGGTGAGAGATTGGGGAATGTTGATGTACAAAGGGACCTGGGTGTCCTTGTACACCAGTCACTGAAAGTAAACATGCAGGTGCAGCAAGCAGTTAGGAAGGCAAATGGTATGTTGGCCTTCATTGCAAGAGGATTTGAGTACAGGAGTAAAGATGTCTTACTGCAGTTATACAGGGCCTTGCTGAGACCGCACCTGGAGTATTGTGTACAATTTTGGTCTCCTTACCTAAGAAAGGATATACTTGCCATGGAGGGAGTGCAACGAAGGTTCACCAGACTGATTCCTGGGATGGCGGGATTGTCGTATGAGGAGAGATTGAGTAGACTAGGCCTGTATTCTCTAGAGTTTAGAAGAATGAGAGGTGATCTCATTGAAACATACACAATTCTTACAGGGCTCGACAGGGTAGATGCAGGGAGGACGTTTCCCCTCGCTGGAGAGTCCAGAACCAGGGGTCACAATCTCAGGATAAGGGGTCGGCCATTTAGGACTGAGATGAGGAGAAATTTCTTCACTCAGAGGGTGGTGAATCTTTGGAATTCTCTCCCCCAGAGGGCTGTGGAGGCTCAGTCATTGAGTACATTCAAAACAGAGATCGATAGATTTCTAGATATTAAAGGCATCGAGGGATATGGGGCTAGTGCAGGAAAATGGCGCTGAGGTAGAAGATCAGCCATGATCTGATTGAATGGCGGGGCAGGCTCGAGGGGCCAAATGGCCTACTCCTGCTCCTATTTATGTTCTTATGAGTGTGGGGGGACGGGGCGATCGGAGGCAGGAGGTCACATGATGAAACCTCCAGGAATACGTCCAACCAGAGACGGCAACCCCCCCACCGCCCCCCGCCCCGGCCCCCCCAAAGCCACACGGGCCCATCGAGGCCTGAGAAAGTTGGCCTGTATCATCCTCTCCTCCATCTGGACCTGTCACAAACTGTGACAACTGACGGCGACTGAACGAGGTCTGCAAACGAAAGCTTTAGCTTTTCCTCCCCCCCCCCTGAAATACTCTCATTTGCTGCTCAAGGGCCGTCCTGTTAATAAAAGTCATCGTCTGTGCAGTGTTTGCTCGACACACAGAGCCCTCTGAATGGGCACAATACTCAAGAGTAACAATCTGTCAGCCAGCTCTGTATACACCGCCGTCTCTCTCTCTCTCTCTCTCCATCTCTCCATCTCTCTCTCAAAAGGGGAGCTCACAATGGAAAAGAATAAATCTCAGGGCCCCCTCGCCGTGATTGCACCATAAATCTCGGCAGGCTCGGTCGTGCGGAGGGCTGAATGAAGGTTAGAGAGGAGGGGACAGCAGGTGTTGGAAGAGGCAGGCTTGTCTGCTCTGCCATTTCACCTAGGGAACAAGCCGAGGAATTTAAAACTGGCTCCGTACCTCCTACCGTTGGGGCATTGGTGAGGTGGGGGGGAAGGTGTTAGCTCAGGCTAGCTGCCTGCTCCTGAGAGGGGCGATATACCCCCCTCCCTCCCTCCCTCCCTCCCTCCCTCCCCCTCTCCCTCGATCCCCCGGTCCACAGTTTATTTTCTGATCTACACCGGTTTCAAATCTCCCCACCCATCCCATTTCCCTTTGTCCTTCTCTCTCTCTCTTTCGCTGAAGGGCACGGGATCCGCAGGAACCAGCTTCCCTCTGAGCTTCCCTCTGCCACCTCGCCCCCAGAGGCCCTTCTCCCGCAGGGAAGCCCGAGCGGTGGCTGAGAGTGGGCTATTTGACCGGGGGAGGCATCGTGGCTGGCCACACTCCTGCCCTCTGCTCCCGCGCCCTTTCCAGCAGGCCGGGCACCAGTCGCAAGCACAAACCGTGGCCGATTCTTTTGAGAATCCCCTCCGGTCCTCCCCCCAGCCTGGCTGCTGAAACCCTCGTCCGTGCCTTTGTTGCCTCCAGACTCACTATTCCAACGCTCTCCCGGCCGGCCTCCCATCGACCGAGCTCCGTAAACTTCAGCCCATCCAAAACTCGAACCGAGTCCCGTTCACCCATCACCCCCTGTGCTCACTGACCGACATTGGCTCCCGGTCCGGGAACACCTCGATTTTTAAAATTCTCATCCTTGTTTTCAAATCCCTCCATGGCCCTCGCCCCCCCTCCCTATCTCTGTAACCTGTAACCTCCTCCAGCCCTACAACCCTCCGAGATCTCTGCGCTCCTCCAATTCTGGCCTCTTGCGCATCCCCCGATTCCCATCGCTCCACCATTGGCGGCCGTGCCTTCAGCTGCCTGGGCCCTAAGCTCTGGAATTCCCTCCCTAAACCTCTCCGCCTCTCTCTCCTCCTTTAAGACGCTCCTTAAAACCTCCCTCTTTGACCAAGCTTTTGGTCACCTGTCCCTAATATCTCCTTATGTGGCTCGGTGTCAAATTTAGTTTGATAATCGCTCCTGTGAAGCACCTTGGGACGTTTTACTACGTTAAAGGCAAATTATGGTGAGCAGACCCCTACAGCTGGAGATCGAACTAGCGACGCAGGAAAGTCTCGTCACAAACACAGACCCACCTCCGAAATAAATCCCACCGCAGGTGTAATTTTTCACAGATCCTCCTGAACATATGCTGCAGGTTTTCACGAATAAACCCCCACCAGTGCCCCCCCGGCCCCGAGTCTGTAATGGTGTAAATTAAGATTTTAATTGCACCCTTCGCTGTGACAATTGAGACGGGCTGACAGTAATTTCAGTGTTGCTGCGCTCCCAGGGTCGCTGACGGTGGGAAGGTGCTCGAGTCCCAGCTGAAAGATCCCGCTCAGCGTGAGAGAGAGAGAGAGAGAGAGTGACGGAGAGATGGGTGTCAGCTCTCAAGAGAGAAAAAGAAAAAAAACCAGATAACGCTTTGCTCACTGCCTCCCTCCTCAGCTTTCAGCTGCTGGAGATAGACCGTGTGGCGGAAGATTAGGTTCTGGATCCCATCGTCAGCCTGCGCTGATCGCAGCGTGGGGGCGATAGTTGGGAGGAGGAGGGCGGAGGCGCTCCAGTTGGCCTCAGTGCCCCTGGGTTAAGGAGGTGTGTAGGGCGGAGGACGGGAGATAGCTCTTGTGTACGGAGGCTGGGTTGGGCTACAATTGGGCATGAGATGTGGTGCTTCTCGTGGTTGAATAGCCGGCCAACAGCCATTGGCTGAGCCTACACACACACACACACACACACACACACGAGGAATGGAGAGGTACTGGAGGGCAAAGTCTTAATACAGTGTCAGTCGGGGTTCAGTGGGGAGTTCTCTCTCTCTCTCTCTCTCGCCTCTGAGTCAGAAGGTCGTGGGTTCGAGGCCCCACTCCAGAGACTCGAGCACAAAATCCAGGCCGACACTCCCAGTGCAGTACCGAGGGAGCGCCGCGCTGTCGGAGGGTCAGTACTGAGGGAGCGCCGCACTGTCGGAGGGTCAGTACTGAGGGAGCGCCGCACTGTCGGAGGGTCAGTACTGAGGGAGTGCTGCACTGTCGGAGGGTCAGTACTGAGGGAGCGCCGCACTGTCGGAGGGTCAGTACTGAGGGAGCGCCGCACTGTCCGAGGGTCAGTACTGAGGGAGTGCTGCACTGTCGGAGGGTCAGTACTGAGGGAGCGCCGCACTGTCGGAGGGTCAGTACTGAGGGAGCGCCGCACTGTCCGAGGGTCAGTACTGAGGGAGCGCTGCACTGTCGGAGGGTCAGTACTGAGGGAGCGCCGCACTGTCGGAGGGTCAGTACTGAGGGAGCGCCGCACTGTCGGAGGGTCAGTACTGAGGGAGCGCCGCACTGTCGGAGGGTCAGTACTGAGGGAGCGCCGCACTGTCAGAGGGTCAGTACTGAGGGAGCGCTGCACTGTCGGAGGGTCAGTACTGAGGGAGCGCTGCACTGTCGGAGGGTCAGTACTGAGGGAGCGTTGCACTGTCGGAGGGTCAGTACTGAGGGAGCGTTGCACTGTCGGAGGTGCCATCTTTTGGATGAGATGTTAAACCGAGTAAGAGCGCGTGGGACAGAGGATTTCGGGGTTGGGGGAACAAGAGAGGAAAGTTCCAAGGAGAACTGACCAGGATGAGGCCATTCAGCCCCTTGAGCCTGTTCCGCCATTCAATGAGATCATTGCTGATCTGTATCTTAACTCCATTTACCCTCCTTGCTTCTGTAACCCTTAATCCCCTCACCCAACAAAAATCCATCAATCTCAGTTTTGAAATTTTCAATTGACCCCCAGTCTCAACAGCTTTTTGGGGGGAGAGAGTTCCAGATTCCCACTCCCCTTTGTGTGAAGAAGTGCTTCCTGACATCACCCCTGAACGGCCTGGCTCTAATTTTAAGGTTCTGCCCCCTTGTTCTGGACTCCCCCCACCAGAGGAAATAGTTTCTCTCTATCGACCCTATCGAATCCTTTAATCATCTCAAACCCCTCGATTAGATCACCCCTTAATCTTCTACACTCGAGGGAATACAAGCCCAGTCTGTGCAACCTGTCCTCGTAATTTAACCCCTTTTAGCCCCAATTTGGGTCGACAAACTAGTTGGGAATGAGCCATTGACCTTAAAGTGCCCTTTGGCCCTGGTGAAAATGTTTCCCTCTCCCGTCCCCTCCCGTAATCCCATGGAAGTGACGGGAGCCCTGGGCTACGCCTGCACTCTGTAAATTCCCCTTTGATCCGCCCCTCCTTGTCACTCAGTCAGGCCCTTGATGGGAAAGTGAAGTCAACGCAAATTGTTAGTCAGCGGGGAAGAATTTCCTGCAGGTTAAACTGGATTACAGAACCTCGCAAAAAAAAACAGGTGCTGACCCGGGCCCTGCCTGATTTACCAGCACTTTGAGGAAAACATCAGTGAATGTCGTCTCAGACCCAATCACAATCAGAACCTCGCAAATCCACAGGAAGCAACTGCAGACTGCAATCTCTTATTTCCGCTTCGGAGATTCTCCTGCTTCCTGCTGACTGACCGTGTGTTCCGGGTTATCCCTGTAACCCCCTCCACGGCCCTCGCCCCCCTCCCTATCCCTGTAACCCCCTCCACGGCCCTCGCCCCTCCCTATCCCTGTAACCCCCTCCACGGCCCTCGCCCCCCTCCCTATCCCTGTAACCCCCTCCACGGCCCTCGCCCCCCTCCCTATCCCTGTAACCCCCTCCACGGCCCTCGCCCCTCCCTATCCCTGTAACCCCCTCCACGGCCCTCGCCCCCCTCCCTATCCCTGTAACCCCCTCCACGGCCCTCGCCCCCCTCCCTATCCCTGTAACCCCCTCCACGGCCCTCGCCCCCCTCCCTATCCCTGTAACCCCCTCCACGGCCCTCGCCCCTCCCTATCCCTGTAACCCCCTCCATGGCCCTCGCCCCTCCCTATCCCTGTAACCCCCTCCATGGCCCTCGCCCCCCTCCCTATCCCTGTAACCCCCTCCACGGCCCTCGCCCCCCTCCCTATCCCTGTAACCCCCTCCACGGCCCTCGCCCCCTCCCTATCCCTGTAACCCCCTCCACGGCCCTCGCCCCTCCCTATCCCTGTAACCCCCTCCACGGCCCTCGCCCCTCCCTATCCCTGTAACCCCCTCCACGGCCCTCGCCCCTCCCTATCCCTGTAACCCCCTCCACGGCCCTCGCCCCTCCCTATCCCTGTAACCCCCTCCACGGCCCTCGCCCCCCTCCCTATCCCTGTAACCCCCTCCATGGCCCTCGCCCCCTCCCTATCCCTGTAACCCCCTCCATGGCCCTCGCCCCCCTCCCTATCCCTGTAACCCCCTCCACGGCCCTCGCCCCTCCCTATCCCTGTAACCCCCTCCACGGCCCTCGCCCCCCTCCCTATCCCTGTAACCCCCTCCACGGCCCTCGCCCCTCCCTATCCCTGTAACCCCCTCCATGGCCCTCGCCCCTCCCTATCCCTGTAACCCCCTCCATGGCCCTCGCCCCCCCTCCCTATCTCTGTAACCTCCTCCAGCCCCTACAACCCTCCGAGATCTCTGCGGTCCTCCAATTCTGGCCTCTTGCACATCCTCGATTTCCATCGCTCCACCATTGGCGGCCGTGCCTTCAGCTGCCTGGGCCCTAAGCTCTGGAATTCCCTCCCTAAACCTCTCCGCCTCTCTCTCCTCCTTTAAGACGCTCCTTAAAACCTCCCTCTTTGACCGAGCTTTTGGTCACCTGTCCTAATATCTCCTTATGGGGCTCGGTGTCAAATTCTGTTTGATAATCGCTCCTGTGAAGCCCCTCGGGACGTTTTACTATGTTAAAGGCGCTATATAAATGCAAGTTTTTGTTTGTGGACTCACTCCTTCCCCTCACATTGTTTATGTGCTTTACCCTCAGTCTGTTTAACAAGGCACCAAATCCCACTCCCCCCACCCCTACTGGAGAAATGGGTGTCTCATCGCCTCAGACTGGACGCTTCCCCCATTGGACTAAATAAATGGTCCTGTCTGCCCTGCCCTTCCAGGCAGAATGGACATTCCCAGTTCCCAATAGCCATCCCACCTCGGCCAAATGGAGGCTTCCATCTCCCTGCCCTCCACAACGACCCCCTACTGCACAAATGGACATTACCATTTACCCACGATGACCGATGTGACTCCATTCCCCTCACCACGTGGTCCATTGCAGGAGGGGCCGAGCTTTTAATTGTTCTGGGTCTCTGGCGTCCCATATAAACTTTCAACCCCGGTCCCACTAATCCCGGGATATCTCAAGCTGCTGATACGAACAGCTCTTGGTACTCTGCTTCAGGATTTACCCACCAATGAGGCAACAGCGTTACGACCGGGAGCCTTTCTAAGCCTCCCGGCCGATGAGGTTCGAAGAGGAGAGAGCAGGGAGTGAGAAACATCTGCACAAAGTAAGACTCTTGGTCGGTTTGCAGCGCAGGCCGTGGTCTGGACACCCCCTGATCTATCTTAGGTCTCAACCACGCCTCGGAGTCAGAAGGTCGTGGGTTCGAGCCCCACTCTGGAGACTTGAGCCGAGAATCCAGGCCGACACTCCCCGGTACCCAGTACTGAGGGAGCGCTGCACTCTCAGAGGGGCTATCTTTCAGATGAGATGTTAAACCAGGGCCCCGTCTGCCCTCTCAAGAAGAGCAGGGGAGTTCTCCCCGGTGTCCTGGGCCAATATTTATCCCTCAACCAACTTCACTAAAAACAGATGATCTGGTCATTAAAACGTTGCTGTTTGTGGGATCTTGCTGTGCGCTTCCGCGTTTCCTACATTACAACAGTGACTATAGTTCAATGGTGCTGTCCGTGAAGTGCTTCGGGGCGTCCTGAGATGGTGGAAGGGGCTGTAGAAATGCAAGTTCCTTCTGTCGGAGGTGCTGCACTGGCGGAGGTGCTGCACTGGCGGAGGTGCTGCACTGGCAGAGGAGCTGCACTGTTGGAGGTGCTGCACTGGTGGAGGAGCTGCACTGGCGGAGGTGCTGCACTGGCGGAGGTGCTGCACTGTCGGAGGTGATGCACTGGTGGAGGAGCTGCACTGTTGGAGGTGCTGCACTGGTGGAGGAGCTGCACTGGCGGAGGTGCTGCACTGGCAGAGGTGCTGCACTGGCGGAGGTGCTGCACTGGCGGAGGTGCTGCACTGTTGGAGGAGCTGCACTGGCGGAAGTGCTGCACTGTTGGAGGAGCTGCACTGGCGGAGGTGCTGCACTGGCGGAGGTGCTGCACTGTTGGAGGAGCTGCACTGGCGGAAGTGCTGCACTGTTGGAGGAGCTGCACTGGCGGAAGTGCTGCACTGGCAGAGGTGCTGCACTGGCGGAGGAGCTGCACTGGCGGAGGTGCTGCACTGGTGGAGGAGCTGCACTGGCGGAGGTGCTGCACTGGCGGAGGTGCTGCACTGTTGGAGGTGATGCACTGGTGGAGGAGCTGCACTGTTGGAGGTGCTGCACTGGTGGAGGAGCTGCACTGGCGGAGGTGCTGCACTGGCAGAGGTGCTGCACTGGTGGAGGTGCTGCACTGGCGGAGGTGCTGCACTGTTGGAGGAGCTGCACTGGCGGAAGTGCTGCACTGTTGGAGGAGCTGCACTGGCGGAAGTGCTGCACTGGTGGAGGTGCTGCACTGGCAGAGGTACCATCTTTCTGATGAAATGTTGTTATTGAATGATCCCTTCTTCATTCAACCTCGGATCACAAGGAGGTGTAAAACCCAGAGGGGTGAAATGTGCACTGCCTTTGGAGCGCCGACCAGCCAGTGGAGCGCCGACCAGCCAGTGGAGCGCCGACCAGCCAGTGGAGCGCCGACCAGCCAGTGGAGCGCCAACCAGCCAGTGGAGCTATCAGATCAAGGGGTGAACGGTGATGTGTAAATCTATCTGTTCTTTTTTAACGTGTGTAAGAAACATGACTGAAGAGGCTTGAGGGAGGGCAGAAGAAGTCCTTTGAAGGTGTGACATTGTTTTCACTCGCAGATGTCTGCCGTCTCCTGTTCAGTGGTCCAGCAGTGGGTCTCCAGCCCCCTCACCCACAACCCAAACACCAGCTCCCCTCGTAACAAGGTGTCTTTGTTGCAACTTCGGTTCCGTTAAGTCTGTCGGAAGTCAATCGTAGCCCATCTCCCTCGAGTTGCACCCCATAAATCAGCACAAAGCCCCCCACCCAACGCTGCACCCGCTGTGTGCCGAGAGGTCCCTGTCCAGTGTCAGGGGTCAGTGTCTCAGACGGAGTCTCAGCCCTCGGTGGGTGAGTCGGTCACTCGGAAAGGAGCAGGTCTCAATCATTTCCGAAAAACACGAGTCCAGAAAGGACAATGTTTGAGAAGTTGGGGGGAGGGGTGGGGAGGCAGTTAAAGGTAACTGGGGGTCAGACATGTCAACGTCGGGGTGTCTCCTGTCCCGTGGATGGAGGGATGGAGTTTTATCTCCTGTAACGAGAAAATTATTGAGATAAGTTGGAACCCAAGTCCATTCTCTTTCTCCCTCTCCCCTCCAATCGTTTCCCTCCCCCCCCACCGAAGGTACAGACTTGTGGATTTGGTTCCCTGAGCACTGGGCACTGACTGATATCTCGACAAATGCGTCAGCACGGACAGTGAGTATTAGAGCCTATTCGGCCATGGCGTGCAGCACGTCCACCCCCATCCCTGGTCTGACCCGAGGGGCACTTTCCCGCAGAGACTGCTGGTCAGTGAGTAGGAGGAGGGGTGACGGGATGTGGTGTGACGGGAGGTGGTGTGACGGGAGGTGGTGTGACGGGAGGTGGTGTGACGGGAGGTGGTGTGACGGGAGGTGGTGTGACGGGAGGTGGCGTGACAGGAGGTGGTGTGACGGGAGGTGGGATCCCAACTCCCACCTTGTGCTGCCTTGCCTGATTTGAGCTGTGCGGAGGTGCTGGTAAATCAGAGAGGCGAGGGCAGCCTCACCAACCTCCTAACCAATGGAGACAGAGCCCCCTGGGCGAGGACTCGGTGACAGCTCTGCTCTGAGCTTCAGGAAGCAAGGTAGAAATGGGCAGAAACTAAAAGACATTAAAATTAGATTATCGGGTCCTCCAAATAAAGCTCCTCTTCACACCTCTGGGCTATTTTGAGGAGAGAAGGTGCAAGGACAAGAATCTTGAAGTGTCTTCACTTTGCCTCCTGACGTGAAGTGCAAAGTCTCGCAGTGTCTGAGCTGTACTCTCACTACTTCTCACACAAGGTCTCTCCACTTTCTAACTCTCTCTCTCTCTTGTTATATTTCGATCTGAACAAACTGTGCTTCAGATTGTGTTAACCCCTCGCTCTCCCTCTGCTCCGTCACCTTCTTATTTCCCTTTAAAACCTCACTTCCATCTCGCTTCCTGGATCAGTGTCGAATTGAGCCTTGAGAAGCAGGAAGAATCAAATCTTGCTCTGTGCAGATCGAGCTGATTTCAACCAGTGCTCAGTCCAATCTAACGGTGTCGGTCGGGGCTCAGTGAGGAGCTCCCTCTCTCTCGCCTCTGAGTCAGAAGGTCGTGGCTCGAGTCCCCACTCTAGAGACTCGAACCCATAATCCAGGCCGACACTGCCGATGTCTGTACTGAGGGAGCGCTGCACTGTTGGAGGGTCAGTACTGAGGGAGCGCTGCACTGTCGGAGGGTCGGTACTGAGGGAGCGCTGCACTGTCGGAGGGTCGGTACTGAGGGAGCGCTGCACTGTTGGAGGGTCAGTACTGAGGGAGCGCTGCACTGTTGGAGGGTCAGTACTGAGGGAGCGCCGCACTGTCGGAGGGTCAGTACTGAGGGAGCGCTGCACTGTCGGAGGGTCAGTACTGAGGGAGCGCTGCACTGTCGGAGGGTCAGTACTGAGGGAGCGCTGCACTGTCGGAGGGTCAGTACTGAGGGAGCGCTGCACTGTCGGAGGGTCAGTACTGAGGGAGCGCTGCACTGTCGCAGGGTCAGTACTGAGGGAGCGCCGCACTGTCGGAGGGTCAGTACTGAGGGAGCGCCGCACTGTCGGAGGGTCAGTACTGAGGGAGCGCCGCACTGTCGGAGGGTCACTACTGAGGGAGCGCTGCACTGTCGCAGGGTCAGTACTGAGGGAGCGCCGCACTGTCGGAGGGGCCATCTTTCAGATGAGACATTAAACCTCTCAGGTGGACATGAAAGATCCCACGGCCACTATTTCGAAGAAGAGCAGGGGGGAGTTCTCCCCGGTGTCCTGGGGCCAATATTTATCCCTCAACCAACACCACTAAAAAAACAGAATAACAGGGCATTTATCACATGGTTGATTGTGGGAGCTTGCTGTGCACAAAATGGTTGCCACATTCACCTACATTAAAAATTTTGTTGTGTGAAGCAGTTTGAGACATTTTGACAAAGGTGCTGAGATTATACAAACACAGGCATTCTAATCAAGCCAATTAAAAAAGGAGGTGACACAAGAGTCCCAAAAATGGCCAGGAATTGTTCTGGGCGTTGATGGAAGTTGCTCGGTGAAGCTCCCTGTGCGTGGGAAGCAGTCGATTATCCGACTGCAGCTGCAGAGTTTCAAATTGATTTACAGACCCCCGACAGGCAGGGAAAATTCCAGTCCATCGCTCTTAGTCTGCGATTGGGGGGACGGGGGGACGGGTCACATCGATTTTAACTTGAACTTTCACACTGGAGGGGAGGGGGTAAAGGTCAGGTTGCAGTCAGGAAAGACGCCTTTCCTGTTAATGAACACACACATCATCTGGGGTGATTTAAATGCTCCCGGGAATCCCACGTCGCAGGGACACGCGGACTGAGCTGGCGAGGAGGGGAGACGGCCTTCCCTCCGCCTCGGGGAGGTGGAGTCACACCCGGAATATTAGGCTTGCAAGACAAACGGTTATTGAGACGGGAGGGCGATCGGACGATTCTGAGTCAGACGCTGCTGCGTGGAGAGCAGGGGATTTAATAACACAATTTTAAGACAATAAAAGATACACTCGAGGAATCGCATATCATAACTCACCGTAGGTTCAAGAAAGATCTCCCATTTCTCCAGCCCCTTTCACCACCTCAGGACGTCCCAAAGCGCTTTGCAGACAATGAAATACTTTTTTTTTGAAGTGTGCTCACTGTTGTAATGTAGGAAACGCAGCAGCCAATTTGCGCACAGCAAGATCCCACAAACAGCAATGTGATAATGACCAGATCGTCTGTTTTTAGTGATGTTGGTTGAGGGATAAATATTGGCCCCAGGACACCGGGGAGAACTCCCCCCTGCTCTTCTTTGAAATAGTGGCCGTGGGATCTTTTACATCCACCTGAGAGGGCAGACGGGGCCTCGGTTTAACGTCTCATCCGAAAGACGGCACCTCCGACAGTGCAGCACTCCCTCAGTACTGACCCTCCGACAGTGCAGCACTCCCTCAGGACTGACGCTCCGACAGTGCGGCGCTCCCTCAGTACTGACCCTCCGACAGTGCGGCGCTCCCTCAGTACTGACCCTCCGACAGTGCAGCACTCCCTCAGTACCGACCCTCCGACAGTGCGGCGCTCCCTCAGCACTGACCCTCCGACAGTGCGGCGCTCCCTCAGTACTGACCCTCCGACAGTGCAGCGCTCCCTCAGTACTGGCATTGCGAGTGTCGGCCTGGATTTTGTGCTCGAGTCTCTGGAGTGGGGGCTCGAACCCACGACCTTCTGACTCAGAGGCGAGAGAGAGCGAGAGAGAGAGAGCTCCCCACTGAACTACGGTTGACACATGTGATCTGACAAATCGTGAGACTCCTCACCGCGCCCGGTTTCTGCTGCCAGATTTAGTCTGGAGCCGCTCTGGTTGATGAATCCATGATTCTGGGCCCACAGCCCCTCCCTGGTGTGGCCAATGGTGACGGGGGGAGGGGGGAATGATGGTCCGTACGTGAGCCTCCCGATGGCTGGAAATACATGGAGGCCCCGGCCTACCATTTATGTTTGTCAGTGGTGATTTACCCCAGAAGCAGATGGTGTAATATATACAGGCCGCAGTATTAACGCCCGGAGGCTGGATCTATACAACGCTGATTTTGTTCGATAATTGCTCCTGTGAAGCATCTTGGGACGTTGCACTGCATCTAAGGCGCTATATAAATGCCAATGTTACATAGAATTACATAAAATTTACAGCACAGAAACAGGCCATTCGGCCCATCTGGTCTATGCCGGTGTTTATGCTCCACACGAGCCTCCTCCCTCCCTACTTCATCTCACCCTATCACCATATCCTTCTATTCCTTTCTCCCTCATGTGTTTATCCAGCTTCCCCTTAAATCCATCTACACTATTCACCTCAACCACTCCTTGTGGGAGTGAGTTCCACATTCTCACCACTCTCTGGGTAAAGAAGTTTCTCCTGAATTCCCCTATTGGATTTATTAGTGACGATCTTATATTTATGACCCCTAGTTCTGGTCTCCCCCACAAGTGGAAACATCTTCTCTAAGTCTACCCTATCGAAACCTTTCATAATCTTAAAGACCTCGATCAGGTCACCCCTCAGCCTTCTCTTTTCTAGAGAAAAGAGCCCCAGCCTGTTCAGCCTTTCCTGATAATTATATCCTCTCAGTTCTGGGTATCATCCTTGTAAATCTTTTTTTGCACCTTCTCCAGTGCCTCGATATCCTTTCTATAATATGGAGACCAGAGCTGTTCACATGTTGTTGTGACATCCTGCCCCAGTCTGGGTCGGGGCCGGGGGACGGTATTCTACTTGTGAACTTGTTCCAGGGTCCTTTCTAATCTAAGTCTGAGGGAAAGGGAAAGATTTATCGAGGTGCATCGAGCCATTCAGATTCGGCTGGCGAGCATGGGAACAGAGCTCGGGCCCGCTTCGCCATTCAATCAGGTCACGGCCGATCTGTACCTCAGTTCCATTTACCTGCCTTTGCTCCGTATCCCTCGATCCCCTCACCCAACAAAAATAATCGATCGACCTCAGTCTTGAAAGCTCCAATTGACTCCGAGCATCCACAGCTTTTTGGGGGAGAGAGTTCCAGATTCCCACTCCCCTTTGTGTGAGGAAGTGCTTCCTGACATCACCCCTGAACGGCCTGGCTCTAATTTTAAGGTTCTGCCCCCTTGTTCTGGACTCTCCCCACCAGAGGAAATAGTTTCTCTCTATCGACCCTATCAAATCCTTTGAACATTTTAAACCCTCGATTTGATAAACCATCTCCAATATTTTTACGACTTATATCCAAAAGTGTTCAAGTGAAATTGAAAAAAAACACCATTTTTTTTTCACACCCCAGTGATTTTTCCCCGGGGCTTTTTGCTTGCAGCAGTGCCCTGGGAGATTAATCTTTAATTCCTAACTCCAGGATAATCCTGCAGGGTTGGCATTGCCCACCTCAATTAACAAGGCCATTAATTTATGGTAACGATTTTGAAGCCCAAAACACCAGTGAAGATCCCAGATTTCCATGTGGCATAAATGGAATGAAGTAGCATAAGCTGAGGGCCCTGATTATACACGGGTGAAACAGGGCTAAAGAATCATCCAAAGTTCAGTCACCAGTGGTCTTCTGAACAGAAGCGTTTGGTTGGGAGTTCCCTGGCCTGGTGTGGTCCCAGCCTCGCCTGGAGTCTCCAAAACAGTCACCCCATCACCTCTCACATTCCTTCCCCCTCCCTGTGGGCAGAAACCCCTTTTGACAAGGTTCCACCCTGGCTCACACAGACTATTTGATCAGGCAACGGAAGCTTAATAACAAGGACCAAACTGACTTGTCATTATTCGCTTTCTATCTCCCCTCCGCGGTGGGGGGCGGGTGGGGGGCTGCGAAACGAAGGCCCCGGAATTTTTTTTTTTGCCAAACCAGAAGAGGTGATGGATTTGCAGCCCCCCCCCTGCCCTTTGTCTGGTTTCGAGTATTCTTCCCCCCTTTCTTTCTTCATGAAGCCTTGTATTTAATAAAATGTGGACATTAACGATTCATCCATTGAAGAAAAGCAATGGAGTGTCAGATTCCAAGACCACTGCTCTTGGGATACAAGAGAGAGTTTACACACTGTCGGGGCAGAAATGAATTTCCGAAATTACAGCCCGACTCCTGGGAGATTCTTCGCACTTGACCCCGTGACTGGACATCAGTTTCCCCGCTCCCAAAACCTTCATTCTGTGCAGAGGCCCAATATTGGACAATCAATCCATCCTTAGCTACAAAGACATGCAGCCGGAAAGGACAGGGACGAACTGTTTGTACAGATGAGTGTATTTACATATAATACATTTATAACATCAACCTCGACGTGGAGTCTCTTGGCGACTCTTTATATGTTGGATCTTATTTTTATGAGTCTATCTTTTCGAGAAAGGTCTTCATCTTCTCACAGATCCTCGCCCAGCGGGAGTTATATTGCCACATTTTTTCCCCCTCTCTCCCGGTAACTGCAAGAGATGTCAATATTTAACTTTTTTATTTCGAAGCTGGGAAGTGAAGGGAAGGGTCTTTCCAGCCAACTCTGATCTCACCCAGGTGATAAGGGGAGGGGAGGTGGGTGAGGGGGTTTGCGAGACGATGGGGAGAGGAGCCTGAGGGAGGAGGCCGGTGGGTGGGGGGGGGGGGAGAGTGGGTAATGAGAGTCACCGCGGTTACCAGACGCCGGCTGGTTTAAACTGGTGTTTATCCCGGCCCCCCCCGCCAAAGGTTGGCTCTTTCGTCGGGGTGTGGAGTCCGTCAGGAGCAAATATTTGGACATCCGGCAAACGGAAGAGGAGGCCAATGGAAGGACAGAAATGGATTCTCAACATTCAATTAATTGGACTTGTGAGTGAGACAGAATGTGTGAAAGCTGCCAGACATCTTGAACAACAGCGACTGCACTTCAAAAAGTATTTCATTGGCTGTAAAACACTTTGGGACGTCCTGAGGTGGTGAAAAACGCTGGAGAAATGCAATTTCTTTCTTGAAATGCCACACTTCCTGTCGCCACCATTAATCTTAAAGGAGCAGCGCACTGCAGGCAGAGTCAGTCGGTGATAGAATCACACCACATTGTGACTGTTACTGGTGGAATTAAAACACGAAGGTTAAGGGGAGATTTAATCGAGGGGTTCAAAATCACGAGGGGTTTTGATAGAGTAAATAAGGAGAAACCGTTTCCAGTGGGCAGGAGGGTCGGTAACCAGAGGACACAGATTGAAGATAATCGGCAAAAGAACCAGAGGGGAGATGAGGAGAATGTTTTTTACGCAGCGAGTTGTTCTGATCTGGAATGCGCTGCCTGAAAGGGCGGTGGAAGCAGATTCAATAAAAGAAAGAAATTGCATTTCTCCAGCCCCTTTCACCACCTCAGGACGTCCCAAAGCGCTTTACAGACAATGAAGTACTTTTTGAAGTGTAGTCACTGTTGTAATGTAGGAAATGTGGCAGCCAATTTTGCGCACAGCAAGATCCCACAAACAGTAATGTGATAATGACCAGATAATCTGTTTTTAGCACCTGGTTGAGGGATAAATATTAACCCCAGGACACCGGGGAGAACTCCCCCTGCTCTCCTTCAAAATAGTGGCCGTGGGATCTTTTACATCCACCTGAGAGGGCAGACGGGGCCTCGGTTTAATGTCTCATCCGAAAGACGGCACCTGCGACAGTGCAGCGCTCCCTCAGTACTGACCCTCGACAGTGCAGCACTCCCTCAGTACTGACCCTCCGACAGTGCAGCGCTCCCTCAGTACTGACCCTCCGACAGTGCAGCGCTCCCTCAGTACTGACCCTCCGACAGTGCTGCACTCCCTCAGTACTGACCCTCCGACAGTGCAGCGCTCCCTCAGTACTGACCCTCCGACAGTGCAGCGTTCCCTCAGTACTGACCCTCGACAGTGCAGCACTCCCTCAGTACTGACCCTCCGACAGTGCAGCGCTCCCTCAGTACTGACCCTCCGACAGTGCAGCGCTCCCTCAGTACTGACCCTCCGACAGTGCAGCGCTCCCTCAGTACTGACCCTCCGACAGTGCAGCGCTCCCTCAGTACTGACCCTCCGACAATTCTGCATTCTCTCAGTACTGCCCCTCCGACAGTGCAGCGCTCCCTCAGTACTGACCCTCCGACAGTGCGGCGCTCCCTCAGTACTGACCCTCCGACAGTGCAGCGCTCCCTCAGTACTGACCCTCCGACAGTGCAGCGCTCCCTCAGTACTGACCCTCCGACAATGCTGCATTCTTTCAGTACTGCGCTGGGAGTGTCGGCCTGGATTATGTGCTCAAGTTGCTGGAGTGGGGTTTGAAATGGATTCCATTTAATCACGGACAAAGGATGGGAAAATTCAATAACTCATCCCACTTGTTTTGCAGGACAGTGTGAGAAGCAGGGACAGGGGGGCCCATTGTGGAGTCACAGCGAGCAACGGAACTAAATGTAAAGGCATCAAAACAAAAATTGCGTCTACATTGCTATTCCACCACAGGGGGCATCTCAGTGCGGGATGTCCTCACTGTCGCCCAATGTTCACACGTACTTTCCAGCGGGGGGGGGGTGGGTGGGTTGAGGGGGGGAGCCGGGGGGAGCGGGGGAAGGGGGGTTCGCTGCTTAGTGACCAGGAGTGGAAATCTAGCTGATGCTAATTACGGAGCCTTGCTCGAGGTGAGCTGCCTCAGCAAGGGTCAGGGGGCAAACCCGTGACCTCTGGTCCGTTTGACCCCAGCTCCCCACTCGCCGAGAGACTCCTCGCAGACGGCGCGTTGCTGCGGACTTTGCAAAGGAAGGTTCCAGCCCCCCCTCCAGGGGTCCGTCAGCCATCCCAGCCCCACCTCCAGCTCCCGCATTCTGTACTTTATAGAATTCATTGAAAGATCGGACTGAAGAGCAGAAGCTGGAACGAGTGGCAGTTCAGGGACGGTTCCTGCCAGATCAGGTGGCATCTTTGACAATCCATTTCATGTTTCCATCCATTCTAATTGGACGGACTCCAAGTCATTTTACAAATCTGCCAACAGCCTCTGAACAAACGAGATTAAAAATGTAAATCCCTTCGAGTTCATTTCCTTTCATTGCAGCCAGCAACAGCCTGCATTTATATAGCGCCTTTAACTTAGTGAAACGTCCCGAGGCGCTTCACAGGAGCGATAATCAGACAAAATTTGACACCGAGTAACACAAGGAGCTATTAGGAGCTTGGCCAAGGATTTAAGGAACGTCTTAGAGGAGGAGAGAGAGGTAAGAACATAAGAGCGTAAGAAATAGGACCAGGAGTAGGCCATTCGGCCCCTCGAGCCTGCTCCGCCATTCAATCAGATCATGGCTGATCTTCGACCTCAACTCCACTTTCCCACCCGATCCCCATATCCCTTGATTCCCCTAGTGTCCAAAAATCTATCGATCTCAGCCTTGAATATACTCAATGACTGAGCATCCACAGCCCTCTGGGGGAGAGAATTCCAAAGATTCACAACCCTCTGAGTGAAGAAATTCCTCCTCATCTCAGTCCTAAATGGCCGACCCCTTATCCTGAGACTATGTCCCCTAGTTCTAGACTCTCCAGCCAGGGGAAACAGCCTCTCAGCATCTACCCTGTCAAGCCCCCTCAGAATCTTTATATGTTTCAATGAGATCACCTCTCATTCTTCTAAACTCCAGAGAGTATCGGCCCATTCTACTCAATCTCTTCTCATAGGACAACCCTCTCATCCCAGGAATCAATCTAGTGAACCTTCGTTGCACCGCCTCTAAGGCAAGTATATCCTTCCTTAGATAAGGAGACCAAAACTGGACACAGTACTCCAGGTGAGGTCTCACCAAAGCCCTGTACAATTGTAGTAAGACTTCCTTACTCTTGTACTCCAACCTCCTTGCAATAAAGGCCAACATACCATTTGTCTTTCTATTTCCTTGCTGTACCTGCATGTTAACTTTTTGTGTTTCTTGTATGAGGACACCCAAGTCTCTCTGAATACCAACATTTAATAGTTTCTCACCATTTAAAAAATATTCTATTTTTCTATTCTTCCTACCAAAGTGAATAACCTCACATTTCCCCACATTATACTCCATCTGCCACCTTCTTGCCCACTCACTTAACCTGTCTCTATCCCTTTGCAGACTCTTTGTGTCCTCCTCACAGCTTACTTTCCCATCTAGCTTTGTATCATCAGCAAACTTGGATACATTACACTCGGTCCCTTCATCTAAGTCATTAATATAGATTGTAAATAGCTGAGGCCCAAGCACTGATCCTTGCGGTACCCCACTAGTTACAGCCTGCTAACCTGAGAATGACCCGTTTATCCCGACTCTCTGTTTTCTGTCCATTAACCAATCCTCTATCCATGCTAATATATTATCCCCAACCTCATGAGCCCTTATCTTGTGTAACAACCTTTTATGTGGCATCTTATCAAATGCCTTTTGAAAATCCAAATATACCACATCCACTGGTTCCCCTTTATCTATCCTGCTAGTTACATCCTCAAGAAACTAAATTTGTCAAACACGATTTCCCTTTCATAAAACCATGTTGACTCTGCCTAATCATATTATGATTTTCTAAGTGCCCTGTTACCACTTCCTTCTTAATAATAACTGGACCAGCCATATAAATACTGTGGCTACAAGAGCAGGTCAGAGGCTGGGTATTCTGCGGCGAGTGACTCACCTCCTGACTCCCCAAAGCCTTTCCACCATCTACAAGGCACAAGTCAGGAGTGTGATGGAATACTCTCCACTTGCCTGGATGAGTGCAGCTCCAACAATGCTCAAGAAGCTCGACACCATCCAGGACAAAGCAGCCCGCTTGATTGGAACCCCATCCACCACCCTAAACATTCACTCCCTTCACCACCGGCGCACTGTGGCTGCAGTGTGTACCATCCACAGGATGCACTGCAGCAACTCGCCAAGGCTTCTTCGACAGCACCTCCCAAACCCGCGACCTCTACCACCTAGAAGGACAAGAGCAGCAGGTACATGGGAACAACACCACCTGCACGTTCCCCTCCAAGTCACACACCATCCCGACTTGGAAATATATCACCGTTCCTTCATCGTCGCTGGGTCAAAATCCTGGAACTCCCTTCCTAACAGCACTGTGGGAGAACCTTCACCACACGGACTGCAGCGGTTCAAGAAGGCGGCTCACCACCACCTTCTCAAGGGCAATTAGGGATGGGCAATAAATGCCGGCCTCACCAGCGATTCCCACATCCCATGAATGAATAAAAAAAAAGATTCCAGCATTTTCCCGATGACTGATGTCAGGCTAACTGGCCTGTAGTTCCCTGTTTTCTCTCTCCCTCCTTTCTTGAATAGCGGGGTTACATTCCCTACCTTCAAATCCACGGGGACCGTTCTAGAATCTACGGAATTTTGGAAGATCATAACCAATGCATCCACTATCTCTGCAGCCACCTCTTTTAGAATCCTAGGATGTAGATCGTCAGGTCCAGGGGATTTGTCGGCTTTTAGTCCCATTAGTTTCTCCAGTACTTTTTCTCCACTGATATTAATTACTTTAAGTTCCTCACTCTCATTAGCCCCTTGTTTCCCCACTATTTCTGGTATGTTTTTTGTGTCTTCTACTGTGAAGACAGATACAAAATATTTGTTTAACGTCTCTGCCATTTCCTGATTCCCCATTATAATTTCTCCTGTCTCAGTCTCTAAGGGACCCACGTTTACTTTTGCTACTCTCTTCCTTTTTACATACTTGTAGAAGCTCTTACAATCTGTTTTTATATTTCTTGCTAGTTTACTTTCATATTCTATTTTCTCCCTCTTTATCAATTTTTTGGTCATCATTTGCTGGTTTCTAAAACTCTCCCAATCCTCAGGCTCACTACTCTATTTGGCACCATTAGAGGCCTCTTCTTTCAATCTAATACTGTCCTTAACTTCTTTAGTTAGCCACGGATGGATCACTTTTCCCGTGGAGTTTTTATTCCTCAATGGAATGTATAATTGTCGAGAATATTGAAATATTTCTTTAAATGTTTGCCATTGCTTATCTACCATCATAACCTTTAATTTAATTTCCCAATCTACCTTCGCCAACTCGCCCCTCATACCTTTGTAATTGGCTTTATTTAAGTTTAAGACTCTAGTTTCAGACTTAAGTGCGTCACTCTCAAACTCAATGTGAAATTCTATCATATTATGATCACTCTTCCCCAGAGGATCCCTTACTATGAGATTACTAATTAACCCTGTCTCATTACAGAAGACAAGATCTAAGGTAGAGAGGCGGAGAGGTTTAGGGAGGGAATTCCAGAGCTTAGGGCCCAGGCAGCTGAAGGCACGGCCGCCAATGGTGGAGCGATGGAAATCGGGGATGGGCAAGAGAGGTCAGAATTGGAGGAGCGCAGAGATCTGTAGGGCTGGAGGGGGTTACAGAGATAGGGAGGGGGCCGAGGGCCATGGAGGGATTGAACACAAGGATGTGAATTTTAAAATTGAGGTGTTGCTGAACCAGGAGCCAATGTAGGTCAGTGATTACAGGGAGAACACAGAGGGAGTGGAGGGGTTGGTACAGGTGGTGGAGAGTTAGAGCCGGGTATTATTATCAGACAGCGTGTCTTCGGATGATGTCGAGGGACAGTGTGTAGATAAGAAAAAACACACTAACCGTAAACAGATTTTAAAACATGAAAGTAAAACAGGGCAACCCATCAGCACAGTGGGTGAATGTACTGTCCAGTGTGATACTGACCCATTCAGACCAGTTAGATCCCCCAACTCTGTGCTCAGTTAACTGACCTCAGCCAGGGAGCGAGGAGAAGCCGTACAGTGTCACGTTAGATTGTGGAGATGTGAGGGGCAGTCAGATTCCTGCAGATTTGCTTGATTTCCTTTAAGGTTGAGGGAATATTTATGCACAGTTTCCCTCAGGAGTTAAATGGGTGGGTAGAGTCCACGATAGGGGAGAGTATACATGGGCTGTGGGAGGAGATTCCACACTCCAGCGAGAGCCAGTGTGTGTGGGACCCGTACCCCAGTGAGAGTGAGTATCTGTGGGACCCGCACCCCAGTGAGAGTCGGTGTCTGTGGGACCCGTACCCCAGTGAGAGTCGGTGTCTGTGGGACCCGTACCCCAGTGAGAGTCGGTGTGTGTGGGACCCGTACCCCAGTGAGAGTCGGTGTGTGTGGGACCCGTACCCCAGTGAGAGTCGGTGTCTGTGGGACCCGTACCCCAGTGAGAGTCGGTGTGTGTGGGACCCGTACCCCAGTGAGAGTCGGTGTCTGTGGGACCCGCACCCCAGTGAGAGTCGGTGTGTGTGGGACCCGTACCCCAGTGAGAGTCGGTGTCTGTGGGACCCGTACCCCAGTGAGAGTCGGTGTGTGTGGGACCCGTACCCCAGTGAGAGTCGGTGTCTGTGGGACCCGTACCCCAGTGAGAGTCGGTGTCTGTGGGACCCGTACCCCAGTGAGAGTCGGTGTCTGTGGGACCCGTACCCCAGTGAGAGTCGGTGTCTGTGGGTCCCGTACCCCAATGAGAGTCGGTGTCTGTGGGTCCCGTACCCCAGTGAGAGTCGGTGTCTGTGGGACCCGTACCCCAGTGAGAGTCGGTGTCTGTGGGACCCGTACCCCAGTGAGAGTCGGTGTCTGTGGGTCCCGTACCCCAGTGAGAGTCGGTGCCTTCAGGAAAGGAGGGGAGAAAACTGGAGGGAAAGGAGAATCAGCACGGAGGAGAAATGACAAGGATGGATTGACAAGGGCAGACAATGGAAACAGAAAGAAGCTGTGCGTACATTATCAAACTATGATATTAATGTGTGTAGAGCACTGATGATTAATTAGTACAGCGTTCCTTAACCTTGCTGAAGCGCCTGTGTATTCCCATGAGTCTGACTGTACTTGCCGATGGACGAGGTGGGGGAGCTTGTGATTAGTTCATAAATTTCCACACACATAATAAAGTGAGAGGCAAGTTCCGCTGGGCCTGCTCATCAGGCCTGGTGATTCTCTGAAGTATTGGTTGAGAGTGAGGTCAAGGTGGAGAAATGGAGAGTCAGGGGAGGCAACAACATGAAGGAGATGGAGTTATTGGAAGAGGAGGGAGTAATAGTGGAACACAAAAGAATGCGCCATCTGCCTGCCTCCGGATAGTTTCAGCACAGACCAAACCCCTTCCCATTCACTCCCACTGTACACAATCCCAATGGACCAAACCCCTTCCCATTCACTCCCACTGTACACAATCCCAATGGACCAAACCCCTTCCCATTCACTCCCACTGGACACAATCCCAATGGACCAAACCCCTTCCCATTCACTCCCACTGGACACAATCCCAATGGACCAAACCCCTTCCCATTCACTCCCACTGTACACAATCCCAATGGACCAAACCCCTTCCCATTCACTCCCATTGCACACAATCCCAATGGACCAAACCCCTTCCCATTCACTCCCACTGTACACAATCCCAATGGACCAAACCCCTTCCCATTCACTCCCACTGTACACAATCCCAATGGACCAAACCCCTTCCCATTCACTCCCACTGTACACAATCCCAATGGACCAAACCCCTTCCCATTCACTCCCACTGTACACAATCCCAATGGACCAAACCCCTTCCCATTCACTCCCACTGTACACAATCCCAATGGACCAAACCCCTTCCCATTCACTCCCACTGTACACAATCCCAATGGACCAAACCCCTTCCCATTCACTCCCATTGTACACAATCCCAATGGACCAAACCCCTTCCCATTCACTCCCACTGTACACAATCCCAATGGACCAAACCCCTTCCCATTCACTCCCATTGTACACAATCCCAATGGACCAAACCCCTTCCCATTCACTCCCACTGTACACAATCCCAATGGACCAAACCCCTTCCCATTCACTCCCACTGTACACAATCCCAATGGACCAAACCCCTTCCCATTCACTCCCACTGTACACAATCCCAATGGACCAAACCCCTTCCCATTCACTCCCACTGGACACAATCCCAATGGACCAAACCCCTTCCCATTCACTCCCACTGTACACAATCCCAATGGACCAAACCCCTTCCCATTCACTCCCATTGTACACAATCCCAATGGACCAAACCCCTTCCCATTCACTCCCACTGTACACAATCCCAATGGACTAAACCCCTTCCCATTCACTCCCACTGTACACAATCCCAATGGACCAAACCCCTTCCCATTCACTCCCATTCTACACAATCCCAATGGACTAAACCCCTTCCCATTCACTCCCACTGTACACAATCCCAATGGACCAAACCCCTTCCCATTCACTCCCACTGTACACAATCCCAATGGACTAAACCCCTTCCCATTCACTCCCATTCTACACAATCCCAATGGACCAAACCCCTTCCCATTCACTCCCACTGTACAGAATCCCAATGGACTAAACCCCTTCCCATTCACTCCCACTGTACAGAATCCCAATGGACCAAACCCCTTCCCGTTCCAGTTTCTCATCCAACGATGGGATGTCTTTTGACGGTTTATTTGTTCACAGAATGCAGTGTCCCTCCTCCGCAGGCCTGGTGTCACATGCTGTAATGGGCCAATCACGTCTGTGTTGATGAAGTGTTCCGTTGCGCTGCACTGAGCTGAGTCACAGAATGAGCAATGAGCAGGCTGTGGGAGCGTCATTCCCAAACTCAGACCTTTATCAGACGGCTGGTTGATAAGAAACAAAATCCATTCCAAACAGGACCTTTCTGCCAAACTGTACACTGAACAGATTCAACTCTACTACCACCGGGGTGGGGGGGTGGGGCATTTGGGGGTGGGGGGGTGACAGGGAGCGTTCAGAGGGAGGTCTTAAGTCCCTTATGTAGTCAGCAAAAACACTGATGAAAAATGTAGTGAGGAAGCCCAGGGTTGTGTGTGGAATGTAATGAGATAACAGGCCCGGCTCCGCCAAGTCCAAGGAGCAGTAACATCAGGAGCAGTACTGATCAGATCCAGTACCTTCCTGACCTGTATGGAACTGTACCTCACTAAGGGGGTGAATTTACCCCCTGAGGCTAGGGTCTAGGCCCTAAGCTCTGGAATTCCCTCCCTAAACCTCTCCGCCTCTCTCTCCTCCTTTAAGACGCTCCTTAAAACCTACCTCTTTGACCAAGCTTTTGGTCACCTGTCCTAATATCTCCTTATGTGGCTCGGTGTCAAATTTTGTTTGATAATCGCTCCTGTGAAGCACCTGGGGTCATTTTACTACGTTAAAGGTGCTATATGAATGCAAGTGTGAGATCGGAGAGAGATGGACAGTGTGAGATCGGAGAGAGATGGACAGTGTGAGATCGGAGAGAGATGGACAATGTTAGATTGGAGAGAGATGGGACAGTGTGAGATCGGAGAGAGATGGACAGTGTGAGATCGGAGAGAGATGGACAGTGTGAGATCGGAGAGAGATGGACAGTGTGAGATCGGAGAGAGATGGACAGTGTGAGATCGGAGAGAGATGGGGCTGTCTTAGATTGGAGAGAGATGGACAGTGTGAGATCAGTGAGAGATGGACAGTGTGAGATCAGTGAGAGATGGGACAGTGTGAGATCAGTGAGAGATGGACAGTGTGAGATCGGAGAGAGATGGACAGTGTGAGATCGGAGAGAGATGGACAGTGTGAGATCGGAGAGAGATGGGGCTGTCTTAGATCGGAGAGAGATGGACAGTGTGAGATCGGAGAGAGATGGACAATGTTAGATTGGAGAGAGATGGACAGTGTGAGATCAGAGAGAGATGGGACAGTGTGAGATTGGAGAGAGATGGACAGTGTGAGATCGGAGAGAGATGGACAGTGTGAGATTGGAGAGAGATGGACAGTGTGAGATCGGAGAGAGATGGGACAGTGTGAGATCGGAGAGAGATGGGGCAGTGTGAGATTGGAGAGAGATGGACAGTGTGAGATCGGAAAGAGATGGACAGTGTGAGATCAGAGAGAGATGGACAGTGTGAGTTCAGAGAGAGATGGGACAGTGTGAGATCGGAGAGAGATGGGACAGTGTGAGATCGGAGAGAGATGGGACAGTGTGAGATCGGAGAGAGATGGACAGTGTGAGATTGGAGAGAGATGGACAGTGTGAGATTGGAGAGAGATGGACAGTGTTAGATTGGAGAGAGATGGGACAGTGTGAGATCGGAGAATGATGGACAGTGTGAGATTGGAGAGAGATGGACAGTGTGAGATTGGAGAGAGATGGGACAGTGTGAGATCAGAGAGAGATGGGACAGTGTGAGAACGGAGAGAGATGGACAGTGTGAGATCGGAGAGAGATGGGACAGTGTGAGATCGGAGAGAGATGGACAGTGTGAGATTGGAGAGAGATGGACAGTGTGAGATCAGAGAGAGATGGACAGTGTGAGATCGGAGAGAGATGGACAGTGTGAGAACGGAGAGAGATGGATAGTGTGAGATCGGAGAGAGATGGACAGTGTGAGAACGGAGAGAGATGGACAGTGTGAGAACGGAGAGAGATGGACAGTGTGAGATTGGAGAGAGATGGACAGTGTGAGATCAGAGAGAGATGGACAGTGTGAGAACGGAGAGAGATGGACAGTGTGAGATTGGAGAGAGATGGGACAGTGTGAGATCGGAGAGAGATGGACAGTGTGAGAACGGAGAGAGATGGACAGTGTGAGATTGGAGAGAGATGGACAGTGTGAAATCGGAGAGAGATGGACAGTGTGAGATTGGAGAGAGATGGACAGTGTGAGATTGGAGAATGATGGACAGTGTGAGATCGGAGAGAGATGGACAGTGTGAGATCAGAGAGAGATGGACAGTGTGAGATCAGAGAGAGATGGGACAGTGTGAGAACGGAGAGAGATGGACAGTGTGAGAACGGAGAGAGATGGGACAGTGTGAGAACGGAGAGAGATGGACAGTGTGAGAACGGAGAGAGATGGACAGTGTGAGATCGGAGAGAGATGGACAGTGTGAGATTGGAGAATGATGGACAGTGTGAGATCGGAGAGAGATGGACAGTGTGAGATCAGAGAGAGATGGACAGTGTGAGATCAGAGAGAGATGGGACAGTGTGAGAACGGAGAGAGATGGACAGTGTGAGAACGGAGAGAGATGGGACAGTGTGAGAACGGAGAGAGATGGACAGTGTGAGAACGGAGAGAGATGGACAGTGTGAGATCGGAGAGAGATGGACAGTGTGAGATCAGAGAGAGATGGACAGTGTGAGATTGGAGAGAGATGGGACAGTGTGAGAACGGAGAGAGATGGACAGTGTGAGAACGGAAAGAGATGGACAGTGTGAGATTGGAGAGAGATGGACAGTGTGAAATCGGAGAGAGATGGACAGTGTGAGATTGGAGAGAGATGGACAGTGTGAGATCAGAGAGAAATGGACAGTGTGAGAACGGAGAGAGATGGGACAGTGTGAGAACGGAGAGAGATGGACAGTGTGAGAACGGAGAGAGATGGACAGTGTGAGATCGGAGAGAGATGGACAGTGTGAGATTGGAGAGAGATGGACAGTGTGAGATCGGAGAGAGATGGACAGTGTGAGATCGGAGATAGATGGACAGTGTGAGATCGGAGAGAGATGGACAGTGTGAGAACGGAGAGAGATGGACAGTGTGAGATCGGAGAGAGATGGACAGTGTGAAATCGGAGAGAGATGGACAGTGTGAGATGGGAGAGAGATGTGACAGTGTGAGATCAGAGAGAGATGGACAGTGTGAGATCGGAGAATGATGGACAGTGTGAGATCGGAGAGAGTTGGACAGTGTGAGATCGGTGAGAGATGGGGCAGGGTTAGATTAGAGAGAGATGGACAGTGTGAGATCGGAGAGAGATGGGATAGTGTGAGATTGAAGAGAGATGGACAGTGTGAGAACGGAGAGAGATGAGGCAGTGTTAGATCAGAGAGAGATGGACAGTGTGAGAACGGAGAGAGATGGACAGTGTGAGATCGGAGAGAGCTGGACAGTGTGAGATCGGAGAGAGATGAGGCAGTGTTAGATCGGAGAGAGATGGGACAGTGTGAGATCGGAGAGAGATGGGGCAGGGTTAGAACGGAGAGAGATGGACAGTGTGAGATCGGAGAGAGATGGGACAGTGTGAGATCGGAGAGAGATGGGACAGTGTGAGATCGGAGAGAGATGGACAGTGTGTGATTGGAGAGAGATGGACAGTGAGATCGGAGAGAGATGGACAGTGTTAGATTGGAGAGAGATGGACAGTGTGAGATCGGAGAGAGTTGGACAGTGTGAGATCGGAGAGAGATGGGGCAGTGTGAGATCAGAGAGAGATGGACATTGTGAGATCAGAGAGAGATGGGACAGTTTGAGAACGGAGAGAGATGGGACAGTGTGAGAACGGAGAGAGATGGACAGTGTGAGAACGGAGAGAGATGGGACAGTGTGAGAACGGAGAGAGATGGACAGTGTGAGAACAGAGAGAGATGGACAGTGTGAGATTGGAGAGAGATGGACAGTGTGAAATCGGAGAGAGATGGACAGTGTGAGATTGGAGAGAGATGGACAGTGTGAGATCAGAGAGAGATGGACAGTGTGAGATCGGAGATAGATGGACAGTGTGAGATCGGAGAGAGATGGACAGTGTGAGATCGGAGAGAGATGGACAGTGTGAGAACGGAGAGAGATGGACAGTGTGAGATTGGAGAGAGCTGGACAGTGTGAGATTGGAGAGAGATGGGACAGTGTGAGATCAGAGAGAGATGGACAGTGTGAGATCGGAGAATGATGGACAGTGTGAGATCGGAGAGAGATGGACAGTGTGAGATCGGAGAGAGATGGACAGTGTGAGATCGGAGAGAGATGGACAGTGTGAGATCGGAGAGAGATGGGATAGTGTGAGATTGAAGAGAGATGGACAGTGTGAGAATGGAGAGAGATGAGGCAGTGTTAGATCAGAGAGAGATGGACAGTGTGAGATCGGAGAGAGCTGGACAGTGTGAGATCGGAGAGAGATGAGGCAGTGTTAGATCGGAGAGAGATGGACAGTGTGAGATCGGAGAGAGATGGGACAGTGTGAGATCGGAGAGAGATGGGGCAGGGTTAGAACGGAGAGAGATGGACAGTGTGAGATCGGAGAGAGATGGACAGTGTGAGATCGGAGAGAGATGGACAGTGTGAGATCGGAGAGAGATGGGGCAGGGTTAGATCGGAGAGAGATGGGACAGTGTGAGATCGGAGAGAGATGGACAGTGAGATCGGAGAGAGATGGACAGTGAGATCGGAGAGAGATGGACAGTGTTAGATCGGAGAGAGATGGACAGTGTTAGATCAGAGAGAGATGGGGCAGTGTGAGATCGGAGAGAGATGGGACAGTGTGAGATCGGAGAGAGATGGGGCAGTGTGAGATCGGAGAGAGATGGACAGTGTGAGATCGGAGAGAGATGGGACAGTGTGAGATCGGAGAGAGATGGACAGTGAGATCGGAGAGAGATGGACAGTGTTAGATTGGAGAGAGATGGACAGTGTGAGAACGGAGAGAGATGGGGCAGTGTGAGATCGGAGAGAGATGGACAGTGTGAGATCGGAGAGAGATGGACAGTGTGAGATTGGAGAGAGATGGACAGTGTGATTGGAGAGAGATGGACAGTGAGATCGGAGAGAGATGGACAGTGTTAGATTGGAGAGAGATGGACAGTGTGAGAACGGAGAGAGATGGGGCAGTGTGAGATCGGTGAGAGATGGACAGTGTGAGATCGGAGAGAGATGGACAGTGTGAGATCGGAGATAGATGGACAGTGTGAGATCGGAGAGAGAGGGACAGTGTGAGAACGGAGAGAGATGGACAGTGTGAGATTGGAGAGAGATGGACAGTGTGAGATCAGAGAGAGATGGACAGTGTGAAATCGGAGAGAGATGGACAGTGTGTGAATGGAGAGAGATGGACAGTGTGAGATCGGAGAGAGATGGACAGTGTGAGATCAGAGAGAGATGGACAGTGTGAGAATGGAGAGAGATGGACAGTGTGAGAACGGAGAGAGATGGACAGTGTGAGATCGGAGAGAGATGGGGCAGTGTGAGATCAGAGAGAGATGGACAGTGTGAGATCGGAGAGAGATGGACAGTGTGAGATTGGAGAGAGATGGGGCAGTGTGAGATCGGAGAGAGATGGACAGTGTGAGATCGGAGAGAGATGGACAGTGTGAGATCGGAGAGAGATGGACAGTTTGAGATCGGAGAGAGATGGACAGTGTGAGATCGGAGAGAGATGGACAGTGTGAGATCGGAGAGAGATGGGACAGTGTTAGATTGGAGAGAGATGGAACAGTGTTAGATCGGAGAGAGATGGACAGTCTGAGATCGGAGTCGGCCAGTGACTAGGTGGTGAACTGCGATGCTTACAATCTCATGCTCAGTTAAATGGTGTCGGTTGAGGGACAATGTTGGAGGCTATGATTGACCATAGTGGGGGCAGAGTCGGGGGGTGGTATCTGCTGGGGTTCCATGTCCGACTGCTATGGAGTGACCCCCCCTCCCCCCAATGAAAAACATGCACCTGTGGGCTATGAGGGGCTGGGTTGTGATGCACTCCATGGTCGACTTTCCCTCCCTCGGTTCAGAGTGCGGAGCGGGCATTTGGGGTTAGGTACAAGATGACCGTCAGCCCCCTCGATGTCCATGAGGAGACTTGACGGTGGGAGGTGGGGAAGCCGGAACAAGTGAGGTGAGGGTAGGAAAAGTTTTTTAAAACCTAAAGTCTCCTCCAAGTCGGGGGGGGTGGGGGACAGACGTCAAATGAAGATGGGATGGAGCTTTGCTGCCACCTAGTGCTGATGTAAGTGGGCAGAGCCGCACTCGCAGAGAATTAAGATGAAATTTAATTTGCTTCGTTCATCTCCCACTCATTTTGGCAGAAAGCATCTCCCTGAAGCAAACACCGAGAAAACACGCAGATGTCACTTTGAAACTAGTCTCTCTGTGTGTCACCTCCTCTCTCCTCCTCCTCCCGGCCTCCGCATTTCAGAAAAATTTAACATTAACACTGCTCCAAGTCCACAGGTTTATTCCTGATTATTAAAAATAGACAGTTTGCAACAACAACAACCTGCATTTATATAGCGCCTTTAACGTAGTAAAACGTCCCCGAGGTGCTTCACAGGAGCGATTATCAAACAAAATTTGACACCGAGCCACATGAGGAGATATTAGGACAGGTGACCAAAAGCTCGGTCAAAGAGGCAGGTTTTAAGGAGCGTCTTAAAGGAGGAGAGAGAGGCGGAGAGGTTTAGGGAGGGAATTCCAGAGCTTAGAGCCCAGGCAGCTGAAGGCACGGCCGCCAATGGTGGAGCGATGGAAATCGGGGGATGAGCGAGAGGCCAGAATTGGAGGTAACATAGGAACAGGTGGAGGCCATTCAGCCCCTCGAGCCTATTCCGCCATTAAATGAAATCATGGCTGATCTGTGACCTAACACCATATCCCCACCTTAGCCCCATAACCCCACCTTAGCCCCATATCCCCACCTTAGCCCCATATCCCCGCCTTAGCCCCATATCCCTACCTTAGCCCCATATCCCCGCCTTAGCCCCATATCCCCGCCTTAGCCCCATATCCCCGCCTTAGCCCCATATCCCCGCCTTAGCCCCATATCCCCACCTTAGCCCCATATCCCCACCTTAGCCCCATATCCCCGCCTTAGCCCCATATCCCCGCCTTAGCCCCATATCCCCACCTTAGCCCCATATCCCCACCTTAGCCCCATATACCTTTGTATTTCCATGGTGCTAGCGGTGATTCAAGGCTGCGATCATCCACCACTCCCCTCCCCTCTCATCCCCTCCCCTCATACTCCCCTCACCCTCCCCTCCCCTCATACTTCCCTCATACTCCCCTCACCCTCCCCTCCCCTCATACTTCCCTCACCCTCCCCTCCCATCCCCTCCCCTCATACTCCCCTCACCCTCTCCTCCCCTCATACTCCCCTCACCATCCCCTCCCCTCATACTTCCCTCACCCTCCCCTCCCCTCATACTCCCCGACCCTCCCCTCCCCTCATACTTCTCCCCTCCCCTCCCATCCCCTCCCCGCATACTCCCCTCATACTCCCCTCACCCTCCCCTCCCCTCATACTCCCATCACCATCCCCTCCCATCCCCTCCCCTCCCCGCCCCTCATACTCTCCTCCCATACTCCCCTCCCCTCACCCTCCCCTCCCCTCCCTTCTCTCTGCCTCTGATCTGTGTGCCCGGTCTCACATCCTGTCCCGGGACCCTGTGGGCTCCAGCCCCTCTCTGTGGTATCTTTTCTCCTCTCCTCAAAACACTTTTTTTGGCGGGTGATCGATTAAATGCTTTTATTTCCAGAGTGTGGTGATCTTTTTTGTAATTGTGTTTGGTCTGTGTGGAATACAATGTACAAAAAATTAAGATTAGTCCATATTTATTTTTTAATAAATGCTGTTCTTTTTATCCCTGTCCACAGTTTGTGTTAGAATCGGAGAATCTTACAGCACAGATGGAGGCCATTCGGCCCATTGTGCCTGTGCTGGCTCTTTGAAAGATCTATCCAATTAGCCCCACTCCCCTGCTCTTTCCCCACAGCCCTGCAAATTTTATCCCCTCTCAAGTATTTATCCAATTCCCTTTTGAAAGTTATTATTGAATCTGCTTCCACCGCCCTTTCAGGCAGCGCATTCCAGATCAGAACAACTCGCCGCGTAAAAACATTCTCCTCATCTCCCCCGCCTTTGGTTCTTTTGCATCACAACTAGTTTTTTCTTCCTGGGCGCAACACAACTTTTAAAAACTTTTTAAAAAAACTTTTCCAAACTTTCTGGGGGAGGGGGAGAGAGGTGGGGTCGGGCTGGGGTTTGGGACGAGTCTCTCTTGCTGCAATTGAATGATGCGCAGGATTGACATTTTTGCGATGCCTTTTCCAGGAGGCAACAAAAGGATCTGGACACACAGAGAGAGAGAGAGAGAGAGAGCGAGTGAGAGAGGGAGGGAGATTAGTGTCAGATCTTAACTTGCAATAATAACACGACGAGATTGATCGAGACAGAAAGTGCTGGGAGGGTGGATTAAACACTGACAGTAAATAGCAGGAAGACGAGGAATTGCGGATTGATCTGGGTGAGGAAATTGATTAGCCGTTATATTTTTAAAAGGTTAATTGTCTTTTTTCTGATTTTCCCCATTTTGCTGCAAATATGGATCATAGTTGATTCTGTAATATTCCAGCACCGAAGTGCAGCGAGGAGGATATTAAAGAGTCATTATCAGCAATAACTGGTTATAATGGAGCAGTCAATTCCTGTCAAGGAACTGCTTTGCTTCACTCTTTTAACAACTTGCAGCCATTTGCCAGGCAGTTATCTGTAATCATTTCCCATGGTCTAGTTTCTTCCCTGCTTTTAAAGGGACAGGTGCCGATACCAAGAATCATGGGCAGGGCCAACATGACGACCGCACTTTGAGCACTGGGGCGGAATCCGGTCCTGGTCAACGAGACACAGGGGAGAGATGCTCAACCATGGGAGGCAGTGCAGAGAAGAGCCACGGAGCTGATCCCCAGTGTCGGGGTGGGGGAGGGCGGCAGGCAGTTCTGAGTTATGGGGAGAGACATCGAGTCTTCAGCCTGCAACGGAGGCGCCTGAGAGGGGATCTCTCTATCTAGGGGTTTGATAGAGTAAATAAGGAGAAACTGTTTCCAGTGGGAGGGGGGTCAGTAACCAGAGGACACGGATTTAAGGTAATTGGCAAAAGAACCAGAGGGGGAGATGAGGAGAATTTTTTTTACGCAGCGAGTTGTTCTGATCTGGAATGCGCTGCCTGAAAGGGCGGTGGAAGCAGATTCAATAATAACTTTCAAAAGGGAATTGGATAAATACTTGAAGGAGAAAAATTTGCAGGGGATATGGGGAAAGGGCAGGGGGAGTGGGGCTAATTGGAGAGCTCTTTCAAAGAGCCGGCACAGGCTCGATGGGCTGAATGGCCTCCTCCTGTGCTATAAGATTCTATGAGGGGTGGAGCTCGAGGTGGGGGCGGGGGGCAGTAAAGAGAGGTTGTAAGTGGTAAGGGTGATGATTAGGGGTTTGGTGGTAACAGGGTAAGGTTGGGGGAGGGCGAGGGGGGAGGGCTGATGGTTCAGAGGTGGGATCGGGCAGGAATGGTGGGGCCTGGATCTGGGATTTGAGGCTGACCCAGCTCAGGGCCAAGCACGAGAGTGAGCGTGAATGAGCATCGATAACGCAGAGTGTGATCAGGGAGGGGTGGGGTGGGAGGGCACAGGGGGCTAAGGTGGAACCGAAATTCATAATCACTGGCTGGTGATCAGGAGCAGCAATATTGCGCCCCTAACCCAGCGGTACTGAGGCCGAGTGCAGAATATCCACCGCCACCTTGGCTGAGAACAGGCCTGGGGATTGAATCTTCCATCTTCCTGCTCAGTGTCTGCAGGGTCGACAGGCAAAGTGCGATTACCATCTGGATTGGAGGGAAGAGTAAGGTGGCAGAAAGCTGAGAATCGTTGAAGCTGGAGGCTGTGATTGGAGGGGTTTTTATTCGCTGCAGGATAGGCTGAAAGGCCTGCCCCAATCAACCCGTCTCTTATACCCGATTCAGCCCCGGGGGAGATGGGAAGGTGCAGTCCCCGCCCTGGGAGTGTTTGATGGGACAGTGTAGAGGGAGCTTTACTCTGTATCTAACCCTGTACCTGCCCTGGGAGTGTTTGATGGGACAGTGTAGAGGGAGCTTTACTCTGTATCTAACCCGTGCTGTACCTGCCCTGGGAGTGTTTGATGGGACAGTGTAGAGGGAGCTTTACTCTGTATCTAACCCGTGCTGTACCTGCCCTGGGAGTGTTTGATGGGACAGTGCAGAGGGAGCTTTACTCTGTATCTAACCCTGTACCTGCCCTGGGAGTGTTTGATGGGACAGTGTAGAGGGAGCTTTACTCTGTATCTAACCCGTGCTGTACCTGCCCTGGGAGTGTTTGATGGGACAGTGTAGAGGGAGCTTTACTCTGTATCTAACCCTGTACCTGCCCTGGGAGTGTTTGATGGGACAGTGTAGAGGGAGCTTTACTCTGTATCTAACCCTGTACCTGCCCTGGGAGTGTTTGATGGGACAGTGTAGAGGGAGCTTTACTCTGTATCTAACCCGTGCTGTACCTGTCCGGTGTGTTCAGCCCCACCCAATGCTGTCCTCCTCCTGACATTCACCCTCTTGCACCTTGCAGCCCGGCTCCCTGAACTGTAACCAGGACCAGGAACCTTGATAGCTTCTCCCCTCAGTGCCAGGGTGGCCCCTCTGCTCTCCCAGGCTGAGGTCTGCAAACCCAGCTCGTGGACAGGTACAAAAAATAATTTAAAAGGCTAATGGGATGTTGGCCTTTGTCTTGGGGGCTGGAATAGAAACAGGTGGAAGTTATGCTACAGTTTATATGAAGCTCTGGTTAGACCCCATCTGGAGAGACTGCGTTCAGTTCTGGGCACCGCCCCTCAGGAAGGATAGATTGCCCTTGGAGGGGGGGCAGCGCAGATTCACCAGAATGATACCGGGGCTAAAAGGGTTAAATTACGAGGACAGGTTGCACAGACTGGGCTTGTATTCCCTCGAGTGTAGAAGATTAAGGGGTGATCTAATCGAGGGGTTTGAGATGATTAAAGGATTTGATAGGGTCGATAGAGAGAAACTATTTCCTCTGGTGGGGGGAGTCCAGAACAAGGGGGCAGAACCTTAAAATTAGAGCCAGGCCGTTCAGGGGTGATGTCGGGAAGCACTTCATCACACAAAGGGGAGTGGGAATCTGGAACTCTCCCCCCCCAAAAAGCTGTTGAGGCCGGGGGGTCAATTGGAAATTTCAAAACTGAGATTGATGGATTTTTGTTGGGTGAGGGGATTAAGGGTTACAGAACCAAGGGGGGTAAATGGAGTTAAGATACAGATCAGCCGTGATCTAATTGAATGGCGGAACAGGCTCGAGGGGCTGAATGGCCTCTTCCTGTTCCTATATTCTTCCTGACATCACCCCTGAACGGCCTGGCTCTAATTTTAAGGTTCTGCCCCCTTGTTCTGGACTCCCCCCACCGGAGGAAATAGTTTCTCTCTATCGACCCTATCGAATCCTTTAATCATCTCAAACCCCTCGATTAGATCACCCCTTAATCTTCTACACTCGAGGGGATACGAGCCCAGTCTGTCCGTACTCTGTGTGGAAAACCCACATTCAGTGAAATGGAGTTAATGAGAGAGAGAACGGTGTGGTGAAGGGAGTGATAGTTTTATTTTGTTTTGTTAATAATCAGAGTGACGCCTCGCGCTCTCTCCTCACTCGATGTGGTCGGGCGGCTCGTCCCAGTTTGGGTTTTCCCCCCGGGGCTTGGGTCCTCCCGACTTCTTCGCCATGATGATCTGGTCGACGCTCAGCACGGTGACGGCCGCGTTGGTGGCCAGCTTGATGGCGAGCTGCTTGACCAAGAAAGGGTCCCAGATCCCGGCCTGGGCTGCGTCCAGCACCGCCGCGCCAACACCCCCTCCCCCTCCCCCTCCCCCTCCTCCCCCTACACCCTCCACGTCAAACCCCGCGTTCCGCTGCCCGTCCTGGTGGAGGGCGCAGAGCTTGGCGATGGCCAGGCCCTCCTTGTCTCCCGTGTTGTGCGCCAGCGCCTCCGCCACCAACTCGAAGGACTTGGCATACTCCTTTATGGCGTACTGGTCCAAGCCGGGGCAGGTGGCCCCGTGGGCGGCGATGCGGAGGGCCAGCTCGATCTCCGTGGCCCCGGCCCCCGGCAGCAGGCGCTTGTCCTGGCTCAGGGTCTTGTAGGTGTTGACCCCGTCCCTGATGGCCTCCTCGATGTTGTCCTGCAGGCTCTGGGTGGAGCCCCGCAGCAGGATGGTGGAGATGGGCGAGTGCCGCTCCTGCTCAAAGACCACCACCTGTGTGTCGCCCACCTCCCGCAGGTGCACGTGGTGGCAGTGCCCGATCTCCTCGGGCGCCGGTGGGTACAGTTTGAGCAGGGGTGTGGCCCCCACCGCCCTGCCCAGCCTCACCAGCTCGTAGCGGGAGTGCAGCCTCACCACCATCAGCTGGTGCTTGTCGGCGTAATGGAGGGCCAGGTCACCCACCCTCCCGCCAACGACCACCACAGTCACCCCGCAGCCCACTATCTCCCGCACCTGCGCCTCCGTGGCCTCCTCCTCGCCCTGGCTGAAGTCCAAGAGCTCGGCTGCCCCGCTCAGCAGCACCGTGCCCTTGGTCTGGGTCTGGGCCAGCTCGAAGGGGCAGCTGTAGATGACCACTCGGGCATCCCTCACCGCCCGCACCAGGCTCTCCGTCTCCTTCTTGAAAACCATCCCCCCCAGCACCAGCGAGTCCATCACACCCGCCCCCAGCACCTTGCACACCCGCACCGAGTCCGTGTCAAAGGTGCCGGACTCGGGCAAGACCGAGACGCAGGCCCTGGCCACCAGGCCCGACAGGAGGCCCTCGTAGCCGTACTGCTTGCTCATGATGGGGGCGCGGAGAGCGGCCGCCACCTCTCCCTCGTCCCGCAGGTTCTCCAGCGTGGCGCACTCCAGGCTCTCCAGCACCTCCAGGGCCTTGCGGCAGCCCCGCCGGTAGCCCTCAATCACCTCGGGCACCGACAGGCCCATCTGCAGCAGGCCCCCTGCCCTCTCCAGCAGGATTCCGGCCAGGATCAGCACCAGGGCCCTGCCGTCCCCCACCTCCTCCTCCTGCGTCTTCACCGCCAGTACCAGCATGCTGGCGGCGGGCTGCTCGATCTGGAACTCCCTCAGCACCGCGCTGGCATCGCCCGTCACGGACACCTTCTGCAGGTGGCTGATCACCAGCTTGTTCAGCCCGCTGGGCCCGTACGTGGCTCGGAGGGAGCTTGCCAGCTCCTTGCAGGCCTCGATGTTCCGGTAAACCACCTCCTCCAGTCCACTGAAATACTTCGCACCACTTGTCAACATCTGGAGATAACCCGGAGCTTTGGGGACATGAGCAGCCATCGTCTGTTCGGGGGGGGGGAAAAGAATTCAAACTGAAATTGGGGCCTATTTCTTTCTCTGTCTCTCTCTCTCTCTCTCTAACTCTCTCCCTCTCTCTTTCTCTCTCTCTGTCTCTCCCTCTCTCCCTCTCCCTCTCTCTGTCTCTCCGTCCCTCTCTCTCTCTCTCTGTCTCTCCCTCTCTGTCTCTCTGTCTCTCTCCCTTTCTCTCTCTCTGTCTCCCTCTCTCTCTCTGTCTCTGCCTCCCTCTCTCTCTCTCTCTCTGTCTCTCCCTCTCTCTCTCTCTCTCCCTCTCTCTTTCTCTTTGTGTGTCTCTCTCTCTCTGTCTCCCTTTCTCTCTCCGTCTCTCTCTCTCTCTATCTCTATCTCTTTCTCCATTTCTCTCTGCCTCTCCTTCTCTCTATCTCTCTCTCTTTCTCTGGACGATTGTGACACCTCAGTTGGAGTACATCAGAAATTATTGGGCCACAGGGTTAGATACAGAGTAAAGCTCCCTCTGCACTGTCCCATCAAACACTCCCAGGGCAGGTACAGCACGGGTTAGATACAGAGTAAAGCTCCCTCTACACTGTCCCATCAAACACTCCCAGGGCAGGTACAGGGTTAGATACAGAGTAAAGCTCCCTCTACACTGTCCCAACAAACACTCCCAGGGGCAGGTACAGCAGGGGTTAAATAGAGAGTAAAGCTCCCTCCACACTGTCCCATCAAACACTCCCAGGGCAGGTACAGCACGGGTTAGATACAGAGTAAAGCTCCCTCTACACTGTCCCATCAAACACTCCCAGGGCAGGTACAGGACGGGTTAGATACAGAGCAAAGCTCCCTCTACACTGTCCCATCAAACACTCCCAGGGCAGGTACAGGGTTAGATACAGAGTAAAGCTCCCTCTACACTGTCCCATCAAACACTCCCAGGGCAGGTACAGCATGGGTTAGATACAGAGTAAAGCTCCCTCTACACTGTCCCATCAAACACTCCCAGGGCAGGTACAGCACGGGTTAGATAGAGAGTAAAGCTCCCTCTACACTGTCCCATCAAACACTCCCAGGGCAGGTACAGGGTTAGATACAGAGTAAAGCTCCCTCTACACTGTCCCATCAAACACTCCCAGGGCAGGTACAGCACGGGTTAGATAGAGAGTAAAGCTCCCTCTACACTGTCCCATCAAACACTCCCAGGGCAGGTGCAGCATGGGTTAGATACAGAGTAAAGCTCCCTCTACACTGTCCCATCAAACACTCTCAGGGCAGGTACAGGGTTAGATACAGAGTAAAGCTCCCTCTACACTGTCCCATCAAACACTCTCAGGGCAGGTACAGGGTTAGATACAGAGTAAAGCTCCCTCTACACTGTCCCATCAAACACTCCCAGGGCAGGTACAGGGTTAGATACAGAGTAAAGCTCCCTCTACACTGTCCCATGAAACACTCCCAGGGCAGGTACAGCACGGGTTAGGAGCACTGGGTTATGGAGGGCTGTGATTGACCCTCTCCCCCACTCTGGCAGGTTGCAAAGCCCACAGGTCCCCGCTACCCTTCAATAGGCCTGTGTGCCCACTGTGGGAAGTGCATGAGGATGAAATCGGATGGCGGACTCCCCAGCACCGACACCCGGGATTTAGACCAGGATAAATCCTTTAGTGTACCTTGATTCGGGAAGATTTTATTGGGTATCGATGTACACCACGCCCAATAATTCTCCTTCTGGGACTGACTTGACTGCGGAATATCTATCTCTGTGCCAAACAGAAATCCGTGTAGCATCCCAGCATCTGATTGTCCGTTATGCTGTTAGATTCTTGTTTGAATTTGAATGTATAATTGTTTTGTGATGTTATGGCGGTGATTGTCTAATTCCTGATGGTTCCGGTGGATTGGACAGAGGCCGAGAGAACCTTGTTATTATGACTCAGGTCTGTGGAGACCTTAACCCCGACAAGACTGCTAACGGGGGCGTTAAGATTGTGAAAGGGTTTGATAGGGTAGACGTAGAGAAGATGTTTCCTCTTGTGGGGGGAGACCAGAACTAGGGGCCATAAATATAAGATCGTCACTAATAAATCCAATAGGGAATTCAGGAGAAACTTCTTTACCCAGAGAGTGGTGAGAATGTGGAACTCGCTCCCACAAGGAGTGGTTGAGGTGAATAGTGTAGATGGATTTAAGGGGAAGTTGGATAAACACATGAGGGAGAAAGGAATAGAAGGATATGGTGATAGGGTGAGATGAAGTAGGGAGGGCTCATCTGAAAGACGGCACCTCCGACAGTGCAGCGCTCCCTCAGTACTGACCCTCCGACAGTGCAGCGCTCCCTCAGTACTGACCCTCCGACAGTGCGGCGCTCCCTCAGTACTGACCCTCCGACAGTGCGGCGCTCCCTCAGTACTGACCCTCCGACAGTGCAGCGCTCCCTCAGTACTGACCCTCCGACAGTGCAGCGCTCCCTCAGTACTGACCCTCCAACAGTGCGGCGCTCCCTCAGTACTGACCCTCTGACAGTGCAGCGCTCCCTCAGTACTGAGCCTCCAACAGTGCAGCGCTCCCTCAGTACTGACCCTCCGACATTGCGGCGCTCCCTCAGTACTGACCCTCCGACAGTGCAGCGCTCCCTCAGTACTGACCCTCCGACAGTGCAGCGCTCCCTCAGTACTGACCCTCTGACAGTGCAGCGCTCCCTCAGTACTGACCCTCCAACAGTGCGGCGCTCCCTCAGTACTGACCCTCTGACAGTGCAGCGCTCCCTCAGTACTGAGCCTCCAACAGTGCGGCGCTCCCTCAGTACTGACCCTCCGACAGTGCGGCGCTCCCTCAGTACTGACCCTCCGACAGTGCGGCGCTCCCTCAGTACTGACCCTCCGACAGTGCGGCGCTCCCTCAGTACTGACCCTCCGACAGTGCGGCGCTCCCTCAGTACTGACCCTCCGACAGTGCGGCGCTCCCTCAGTACTGACCCTCCGACAGTGCGGCGCTCCCTCAGTACTGACCCTCTGACAGTGCGGCGCTCCCTCAGTACTGACCCTCCGACAGTGCGGCGCTCCCTCAGTACTGACCCTCCGACAGTGCAGCGCTCCCTCAGTACTGACCCTCTGACAGTGCGGCGCTCCCTCAGTACTGACCCTCCGACAGTGCGGCGCTCCCTCAGTACTGACACTGGGAGTGTCGGCCTGGATTACGGGGCTCGAGTCTCTGAAATGGGGTTTGAACCCACGACCTTCTGACTCAGAGGTGAGGGTGCCATTCACTGTTACCAAGTGCTAAATATAAAAACGTGCCCACAATGTTAATTGGAACAACCTGGACTGTTGGTTGTTGTAAATGGGCTGGGGAATCCATTCTGCTTCAGGGCTGGATTTACTTATTACCCGCGATACTCATTGTTCAGAAAATTTCCAAAAGTATAATCCGACCGAAGCTTTTGCTCCTTTGATGCACAAGCGGATAATTCCCGGGGCATCACTAATGCTGAGTGGAAGACCACACTATTTTATAATGGCAGGACAGCCATACCGAGTAAAGCGCAATGCAATTATAAAACAGTTCATCCTGTGGCACTGTTCATGGGCGATTGAATAATTCTATCTCTCTCTCCTTGTAACTGTGTCTCTGCATTCTTCAGCAAACTCTTGCTCTTTCTGATTCAGTCTCTCTCTCACACACTGACACACACTTTTCCCATTGTCGTGACTGAATCGTCATTCTGGCTGATGCTTTACATCATTTTTCTTTCCCCCTTTTTCTCTAAGTCCCTTCTCCCTCCACCTCTTTGCGCTTTCGTAGGAAAGGGAGGAGGCCATTCAGCCCCTCGAGCCTGTTCCGCCATTCAATTAGATCATGGCTGATCTGTATCTTAACTCCATTTACCCGCCTTGGTCCTGTAACCCTTGATCCCCTCACCCAACAAAAATCTATCAATCTCAGTCTTGAAAGCTCCAATTGACCCCCAGCCTCAACAGCTTTTTGGGGGAGAGAGTTCCAGATTCCCACTCCCCTTTGTGTGAAGAAGTGCTTCCTGACATCACCCCTGAACGGCCTGGCTCTAATTTTAAGGTTCTGCCCCCTTGTTCTGGACTCCCCCCACCAGAGGAAATAGTTTCTCTCTATCTACCCTTTTTTTATTTGTTCATGGGATGTGGGCATTGCTGGCGCCCATCCCCTAATTGCCCTTGAGAAGGTGGTGATGAGCCGCCTTCTTGAACCGCTGCAGTCCGTGTGGTGACGGTTCTCCCACAGTGCTGTTAGGAAGGGAGTTCCAGGATTTTGACCCAGCGACGATGAAGGAACGGCGATATATTTCCAAGTCGGGATGGTGTGTGACTTGGAGGGGAACGTGCAGGTGGTGTTGTTCCCATGTGCCTGCTGCCCTTGTCCTTCTAGGTGGTAGAGGTCGCGGGTTTGGGAGGTGCTGTCGAAGAAGCCTTGGCGAGTTGCTGCAGTGCATCCTGTGGATGGTACACACTGCAGCCACAGTGCGCCGGTGGTGAAGGGAGTGAATGTTTAGGGTGGTGGATGGGGTGCCAATCAAGCGGGCTGCTTTGTCCTGGATGGTGTCGAGCTTCTTGAGTGTTGTTGGAGCTGCACTCATCCAGGCAAGTGGAGAGTATTCCATCACACTCCTGACTTGTGCCTTGTAGATGGCGGAAAGGCTTTGGAGAGTCAGGAGGTGAGTCACTCGCCGCAGAATACCCAACCTCTTAATCATCGTAAACACCTCACCCCTTAATCTTCTACACTCGAGGGAATACAAGCCTGGTCTACGCAACCTGCCCTCGTAATTTAACCCTTTTAACCTCAATCTCAGTTTTGAAAATTTCAATTGACCCCCAGTCTCAACAGCCTTTTTGGGGGGAGAGAGTTCCAGATTCCCACTCCCCTTCGTGTGAGGAAGAGCTTCCTGACATCACCCCTGAACGGCCTAACAATATTGAGTGGATTCTGGACAAGGGGAGGGAGAAAGCCAAGAATAAAAAATTTGCCATGCATTTTTTAACCCAGGCTGCCCCTTTAAGACTTTCATTCACAGATTCGAGGCTGGGCGGGAGGGGGAGGGCGCGCTCCAGCGTCCGGTCTCCAGGGGCAACGCCAGCAGCGGCCAATCGTGGCGCCGGTTGCGATGATTGACGGGGCTCCGGCCCCGCCCCTCCGCCGCGCGGAGCCGTTGCCGGGGAAACGCGCCAACCGTCCGCGCCGCGCCTCAACCAAACCTGCTGGGCGCAGCTCCCCGCCTACTGGTCGAGGGGGCGGGACACAGCGGACAGGCTGCACGATGATTGGGCCGGCGGATGTCAATCATCGGAAGGGCGGGCGGCGAGTTAGGTTGAGCGGCGGGAGACGAAAACACGGAATAAAGTGGGGGGAAAGGTAGGAAAAAAACCGGGGTACAGCCCGGGGGGAGAGGGGGGGAAACCGGGGTACAGCCCCGGGGGGGAAAAACCGGGGTACAGCCCGGGGGGAGAGGGGGGAAAAGCCGGGGTACAGCCCCGGGGGGAGAGGGGGGAAAAAACCGGAGTACAGCCCCGGGGGAGAGGGGGGAAAAGCCGGGGTACAGCCCCGGGGGGAGAGGGGGAAAAAACCGGGGTACAGCCCGGGGGGAGAGGGGGGAAAAAACCGGGGTACAGCCCCGGGGGGAGAGGGGGTAAAAACCGGGGTACAGCCCGGGGGGAGAGGGGGGAAAAACCGGGGTACAGCCCGGGGGGAGAGGGGGAAAAAACCGGGGTACAGCCCGGGGGAGAGGGGGTAAAAACCGGGGTACAGCCCGGGGGGAGAGGGGGGAAAAAACCGGGGTACAGCCCGGGGGGAGAGGGGGGAAAAAACCGGGGTACAGCCCCGGGGGGAGAGGGGGAAAAAAACCGGGGTACAGCCCCGGGGGGAGAGGGGGTAAAAACCGGGGTACAGCGCGGGGGGAAAAACCGGGAAACCGGGGTACAGCCCCGGGGGGAGAGGGGGGAAAACCGGGGTACAGCCCGGGGGAGAGGGGGGGAAACCCGGGGTACAGCCCCGGGGGAGAGGGGGGGAAACCCGGGGTACAGCCCGGGGGGAGAGGGGGAAAAACCGGGGTACAGCCAGGGGGAGAGAGGGGAAACCGGGCTACAGACAGGAGTGAGAGGGGAGAAAAAACCGGGGTACAGGAGGGGGAGAGAGGGGAAACTGCGGTACAGCCCGGGGGGAGAGGGGAAACCGGGGTACAGCCCGGGGGGGAAAACCCGGGTACAGACAGGAGGGAGAGGGGAGAGAAAACCGGGGTACAGGAGGGGGAGAGGGGAAACCGGGGTACAGGAGGGGGAGAGAGGGGAAACTGCGGTACAGCCCGGGGGAGGGGGAAAACCGGGGTACAGCCGGGGGGAGAGGGGGCAGAAAACCGGGGTACAGCCGGGGGGAGAGGGGGCAGAAAACCGGGGTACAGCCGGGGGAGAGGGGGCAGAAAACCGGGGTACAGCCGGGGGGAGAGGGGGCAGAAAACCGGGGTACAGCCGGGGGGAGAGGGGGCAGAAAAGCGGGGTACAGCCGGGGGGGAGAAAACCAGGGTACAGCCGGGGGGTGAGGGGGAGAGAAACCGGGGTACACCCAGAGGGCGGTGGGTACACCCTGGGGGGTACACCCAGGGGGGGAGGCAGGAGAAACCCTGGTGCACCCGGGGGGAGAGGGGGGAAACCTGGGTACACCCTCGGGGGAAGGTAGGAGAAACCCGGGGGAGGTGGGAGCGGGGTAAACCCAGGTACACCCGGGTACCCGAGAGAGTGTAAACATGGGGAGGGAGAGGGGGTAAACCCGGGGGGGGGGGGAGAGGGGGTAAACCCGGGGGGCAGAGGGGGTAAACCCTGGGGAAAACCCGCAGAAACCCGGGACGAGAGGGTGTAAATCCCTGTCAACCCGGGGGGAGGGGGAACCCTGGAGGAAGGGAGAAACCCCTGTAAACCTGAGGTGGGGAGAGGGGGTAAACCCGGGTGAAGGGGTAAACCTGGTGGGAGGGGGTAAATCCATTTAAACCCGGGGGGGGGCAGAAGGGGGTAAACCCATGTAAACCTGTGGGGAGGCTTAGGGAGGGGCTAAACCCATGTAAACCCTGGGGGAACGCAATAAACCCACGGGAGGGGGTAAACATGTCCAAACCTAGGGGTGGGGGGGAATTTGTCGAAATCCTGGGGGAGTAAACCCTGGGGTGGGGGCCAAATCTACCCAAACCCAGGGTGGAGGAGGGGGGGTTTGGGAGGAGGGGTAAACCCACCCAATCTCAGAAGAGCAGGGTGTTCTTCTGGTGTGCTGCCCAAAAGTTTACTCTCAGCTAACAACACCAAAACCAGGTTATCTGCCCATTATCACATCGCTGTTTGTGGGATCTTTCTGTGCATAAATTGGCTGCCGTGTTTGCCTATGTTACAACAATGACTACACTTCAAATGTAATTAAATGGCTGTAAAGTGCTTTGGGGCAACCCGAGCATCTGAAGGTGCTACAGAAATTACAAGTTCTTTCCCTTTCTAAATTGCACGTCATCGTTCTCTCAAATCCAATGAAGCACACTACACTGTCCCATCAAACACTCCCAGGGCAGGTACAGCACGGGTTAGATACAGAGTAAAGCTCCCTCGACACTATCCCATCAAACACTCCCAGGCAGGTACAGCACAGGTTAGATACAGAGTAAAGCTCCCTCTACACTGTCCCATCAAACACTCCCAGGCAGGTACAGCACAGGTTAGATACAGAGTAAAGCTCCCTCTACACTGTCCCATCAAACACTCCCAGGGCAGGTACAGCATAAGTTAGATTTTCTGTTTCCCACCCCAGCTATCCTGTGACCTCTCTGGTGAGTTTGCCAGTCGAGGGAGCGGTTTAATACATGCGGGCCCGTGCGTACTGGGGACTAGGTTGAAACTATCCACGCTCATATCTTGTAATATTTTCTTCCAGGAAGAAGGAAACTGAAGAATGGACGGGCTGTTGAGTCCTTCACGGGCAGCCAGCGCAGCCGTCAGTACAGCCACCACCATAATATCGTCCAACATTTCCACGACCGTGACAGAGGCTGTCACTGATGAGTCCAGCGTATCGTCCAAGAGAAGAGGCAGCGATGTGTCCACGGGTATTGTGACTGCAGCACTCGCGATCAGGCGCTGGGAGAGGTGCAACAACAGAGGCCATCTCCCACCGTTGGAGTTGGGCAGCACACTGCACAGTGTGTTGTGCCTGTGCTGTGTGACGATGGGTGGCCTGGTTAATTAACTCTGTGTGTTTTCCACCACCTGTCCAGCGGTGGCCTTTCACTTGTGTGACTGGAATAGAAGCAAGAGCGATGGCATTTTTTTTTTTGCAAATTTTCTCGCATCGCCCTCTCCTCGCTGGGGTACCGTTCACCGGACGCTGGTGATCTTCTGGTGCCTTCCCAAAGTGGCCATAAGTCTAAACAGTTAGTGCTAGCGGGCGGAGGGGGTTTGCGGGGCCTGATCTTTATCCTCACCTGACATCCACACGAGTGTACTTTTTATAACGCCTGGAGTGCTGCTCTGACCGAGCACACAAAGATACCCTGGATCTTCATGTAGAATCAGAGCATCATAGAATCTTGCCGTGTAGAAGGAGGCCATTTGGCCCACTGCGCCTGTGCTGGCTCTTTGATAGAGCTATCCAATTAGTCCCACTTGCCCCGCCCCCCGGCCTTTTCCCCATAGGCCTGCAAATTTTTCCCCTTCAAATATTTATCCAATTCCCTTTTGAAAGTTACTATTGACCGTAAGAACATAAGAAATAGGAGCAGGAGTCGGCCATACGCCCCTCGAGCCTGCTCCGCCATTCAGTAAGATCATGGCTGATCTTCTACCTCAACCTCACCTTCCCGCCCGATCCCCATATCCCTTGATTCCCCTAGAATCCAGAAATCTCTCACTCTCAGTTTAAAATCTCCTTCTACACCCTTTCATGATGTGGAGATGCCAGTGATGGACTGGGGTGGACAAATGTAAGGAGTCTTACAACACCAGGTTATAGTCCAACTATAGTCCAGCTGTTGGACTATAACCTGGTGTTGTAAGACTCCTTACATTTGTACACCCTTTCAGGCAGTGTGCACACACTAAGTTTACCAACACACCGCGCTAATCGGGATTTGTGCCCTTTCGCAATGAATGAAACCTTGATCTGATCTAAGGCAGAGTATACTCAGTCTCATACTTTGGTTTGTATTGGTGTTTCTCCCACTCAGACTTGAAAGAAGAGCTGAAGACAGATTTGGCAGAGACAGTTGAAGAGACCAGCCTGGTAAATACATTAACTGAAGGGAAAGGCAAATCTTGGGCACGTTTTGTTGGTCTGAAATGCATATCCCTCCCTTTATAGAAGAAATTATAGTCTCACCACAAATTTTTTGGCCTTTTTTTTTCCAAAGTGTCATTTTTCTTGCTGAGATGGGGTCCCCTCAAGGAAGGCCTTGCTCTTAAGCCACTCCGGGAGTCTGCATTGCCCTACGTGCAATACGGTTTCCGAGGCCTGGGAGCTATGGAGTGGCTTTTGAGGCAGATTTGAAGTCATGGCCCCTCACTGTTTGAAACGGAGTCACTCGGTGGGAGGGAGAGGGGAGGAGGGATGGTGGAGGCGGGGACAAGGAGGGAGAGTGGAGAAGGAGGGAGGCGGGAAAGGGTGGAGGGAGAGGAGAAATGGGTAGATGGAGAGTGGGGAAGGAGGAGGAGGGAAAGTGGGGAAGGAGGAGGAGGGAGAGTGGGGAGGAAGGAGGAGGAAGGGGAAGGAAGGAGGGAGAGAGGGAAGGAGGCAAGGAGGCAGAGGAGGGAGAGGGGGAAGGAGGGAGAGAGGGAAGGAGGGAGGAGTGCACGGGGATGTTCCTCATATTTTCTGTGACCAGACAGCCTAGCTGTGCCAGTCTGCATGTCAGCAAGCTAGCTGAAATTTATAAGAAAACAAATGAACTCATGTCAGTCTTATATTTCTGTGCATAAAACGGAATAATAGAATGTGCCCACCCCCCCACCACCGCAGACTTTGCTTCCATTGATTTTAGAGCAAGTCCTAATGTTTTCTAGCGCTGTTAGGTGCAACCTTTGACTTGGAGGTTAATTGAGTTATGGAATAAGTTACCAGGTAAAACCAGACAGTACAGATAGGTTCAAGAGACACTTAGATGCCTTACTGGAGAGACTAGGTCTGAGGGTTAGGGTTACAAGGCAGGTCACAGTCAGTCAAAAAAGGGACAGGCTCGTTGGACCTGATGACTTATTTCTGTATTTGAAAATGATTGTTCTGAAGTAAATTTGAAAACTTCCAGGCGTGATGATATAAGTGACCCAAGGGTTGTGTATGCCAAAGATCCGATTGAGAACTCTGGCACTGAAAGAAGGGACTTGTATTTATGTAACACCAACCTCGGGATTGTCCCAGAGAGTGGTTGCAATTGTTATGTAAGCAAACATGGCAGCCAATTTGTGCACAACAGCGTCCCACAAACAGCAATGATGAACGACCAGTTAATCTGTTTTTTTTGGAGGAGGAATGTTGAGCAGAACAATATTATTTGAGTAGTGTCATGTGATCAGGTACAAGCAGCCCCTGTGCAACATCACATCAAGAGGATGGCACCTGTGACAGTGTAGCACTCCCTCAGTTGTGCACCGGAATGTCAGCCTAGATTATGTGTTCAAGTCCTGAAGCAGGACTCGAACCTGCAAACTCATGGAGAGGAGAGTGCTACCCACTGAGCCAAGCTGGCATTCCAGGGACCGGGACCAAGTCTAAATCATAGAATCATAGAAAATTTAGGGCACAGAAGGAGGCCATTCGGCCCATCTTGTCCGCGCCAGCTGAAAATGAGCCATCCAGCCTAATCCCACTTTCCAGCACTTGGTCGGTAGCTCTGCAGGTCACAGCACTTCAGGTGCACATCCAGGTACTTTTAAAATGAGTTGAGGCTTTTGGGCAGTGAGTTCCAGAGCCCCACCACCCTCTGGGTGAAAAATTTTTTAGTCCTAGCATTGGAATGGCCCATTCTCCAATCCCTGAAAACAACCCTACCCCGATGTTTTCTATTGCAGAAAGGCCTCTTCAAAAGCCGGGTAGTTTTGGAGAATCTCCAGCCTGAAATGTGGACACAGGAACACGATGACATTCTGGAGGACTTTGTCCACGATGTGACTCAGAGGGTTCTAACCGTGCACATGGATAAGTATGCTGGGCTGCAGGTGATCCTTGGCACACCTTCACAGGTACGTTTCATTCTATACCTCATGGTGGGTTGATTCTGGCAGGCACTATTCATCCGCAGTGGATGGGTTAGGAACATAAGAACATAGAAACAGGATGAGGCCATTCAGCCCCTTGAACCTGTTCCGCCATACAATTAGATCATGGCTGATCTGTATCTTAACTCCATTTACCCGCCTTGATTCCGTAACCCTTAATCCCCTTACCCAACAAAAATCTATCAATCTCAGATTGAAAATTTTCAATTGACCCCCAGCCTCAACAGCTTTTTGAGGGAGAGAGTTCCAGATTTCCACTCCCCTTTGTGTGAAGAAGTGCTTCCTGACATCACCCCTGAACGGCCTGGCTCTAATTTTAAGGTTCTGCCCCCTTGTTCTGGACTCCCCCCACCAGAGGAAATAGTTTCTCTCTAACTACCCTATCAACTCCTTTAATCATCTTAAACACCTCGATTACATCACCCCTTAATCTTCTACACTCGAGGGAATACAAGCCCAGTCTGTGCAACCTGTCCTCGTAATTTAACCCTTTTAGCCTCGGTATCATTCTGGTGAATCTGTGCTGCACCCCCTCCAAGGCCAATATATCCTTCCTGAGGTGCGGTGCCCAGAACTGAACGCAGTCTCTCCAGATGGGGTCTAACCAGAGCTTCATATGCCTGTGACATAACTTCCACCCGTTTCTATTCCAGCCCCCTTGAGGCAAAGGCCAACATTCCATTAGCCTTTTTAATTATTTTTTGTACCTGTCCACGAGCTTTTAGTGATTTCCGTACTTGGACCCCTAAATCTCTCTGCTCCTCCACAGTTCCGGGCTTCTCACCATTTAGAAAATACTCTGATCTCTTTCTTAGGTCCAACATGGATGACCTCACACGTCCCCACATTGAACTCCACCTGCCCCAGTTTTGCCCACTCACTGAATCAAGTAGTACAGGGAAACATGACTTCATAGCACAGTCTCAAGGTCCCCCCACCTCAAGCCACTGTTATCTCCATGAGCTCCGTGACCAACTGAATTTTCTTCCTCTTTTCCCATGCAGCCCACGGATTACCTCATCTACTTCATCCGCAAAGAGAAAGCGGAGATAGATGCGGAGAACTTTGTGCATGTTGTCCAGTTTGGCAGCATCCGGGGCGGGCACCTGGAGAGCCTGCTAAGGCACATGCTGGGTATCTACGCTCCTCAGTTCTTAGACAGTCGACTGTGGCCCGAGAGCATCAAGAACCATTTCTCAGCACACCTGCACAAGTTCCTCGCCAGCCTTACAGGTACCTGCTCGTCGACACAACAGCAAGGACATTGCAGGTTGGGCTGTCCATTACCCTTCTGGGTGTCAACCGTGGCTCGGTGTGTAGCACTGTCGCCTCTGAGTCGGAAGGTTGTGGGTTTGAGACCCCTGCTCCAGAGACTTGAGCACATAATCCAGGCCGACACTCCCAGGGCAGTCCTGAGGGAGCGCTGCACTGTCGGAGGGGCAGTCCTGAGGGAGCACTGCACTGTCGGAGGGTCAGTCCTGAGGGAGCGTGGCACTGTCGGAGGGTCAGTCCTGAGGGAGCGCTGCACTGTCGGGGGGCAGTCCTGAGGGAGCGCTGCACTGTCGGAGGGTCAGTACTGAGGGAGCGCCGCACTGTCGGAGGGTCAGTACTGAGGGAGCGCCGCACTGTCGGAGGGTCAGTACTGAGGGAGTGCTGCACTGTCGGAGGGTCAGTACTGAGGGAGTGCTGCACTGTCGGAGGGTCAGTACTGAGGGAGTGCTGCACTGTCGGAGGGTCAGTACTGAGGGAGCGCTGCACTGTCGGAGTGTCAGTACTGAGGGAGCGCTGCACTGTCGGAGGGTCAGTACTGAGGGAGCGCTGCACTGTCGGGGGGTTAGTACTGAGGGAGCGCTGCACTGTCGGAGGGTCAGTACTGAGGGAGTGCTGCACTGTCGGAGGGTCAGTACTGAGGGAGCGCTGCACTGTCGGAGGGTCAGTACTCAGGGAGCGCTGCACTGTCGGAGGGTCAGTACTGAGGGAGCGCTGCACTGTCGGAGGGTCAGTACTCAGGGAGCGCTGCACTGTCGGAGGTACCGTCTCTGCCATTGCTGCCTTGCTGTGGATGCCAGCAGTTGTGGGACAGCAGCTGTGGAATGGTTTCCCTTCCGATTCTACTGGGATGATATTGGGAGAATCTAATCACCCTTGGCATCCGGCACTGATGGCCTAGATCTTTTTGTTAATGTGGCACCCTTCTATAAAACTTTATAATTTAAATATTCCACATCGTTCACCTGAGGAAGGAGGTAGCCTCCGAAAGCTTGTGAATTTAAAATAAAATTGCTGGACTATAACTTGGTGTTGTAAAATTGTTTACAATTATAATTTAAAGACAGGGCTGAAGAATGATGCTCTTGTCGTGTGTTGAACATTATTTTCCCCCTCCCCTCGTCTCACGACGGCTCAATTCATGTTCCACAGGTGTGAAGTACTCTGCTGTAACTTGCCCCGGTGGCCGTTCTGCGTGTGTAAGATAGTGAATGCTGGCAGGTCAGCCCGCCATGGAGCCTGATCCTGATCCTCTCCTCATCAGACATCCACACATGAGCATTTTCCCCTGGGGGTCACGAGATAGTGATTTGAAGCAGAATATCCCCCCTCCCGAACCCCAGGGGGTGCTGAGGCCAGTCCTGGAACCCAAACTCCTCCCTGGGTGAGATCAGTTAGCAGCACAGACTGGGGATGGAAATGGGACCTTCCATTTCTGAGAGCCCCACTACCACATCACCCATTGTGGCCTTGGGGGCCAATGAAAGGTATTGACGCTGTCTTACTCTTTCTCTGTTATTCTCCACAGATGCTCGCTATAAGTTGGACGGCCATACAGTCCTCTACATCCCGCTTGAAAGCTTAAACTTGACACCTGAACAAGCAGCAATGGACAAAGAGCTTATACAGAGACTGGAGAGTGAGTAGAGGTCAAAATAAGGTCACAGTGGCTATTTTACAGTCACCCCCGCCCCCCCCATAACACTGTTTGCACGTTGTGTTAAAAAGACTTTGTTTAATACTACCACCGGTCACTTGCCGGTGATGGAGCCGTAACCAGTACATGGCACTGGTGGTGGTGCTTTCAATGGAAGTCAGTCCACAATTGGGGGTTCAAAATTATAAAGGGGTTTTGATCAAATAAATCAGGAAGAACTATTTCCACTGGTTGGTGAGTCGGTAACTAGAGGGCAAATATGTTACCAAAAGAAGGAAGCAATTAGGAGAAATGATGTTTTGCAGAGGGTTGTTAAGACATGGAAAGGCCGGGGCTCTTTTCTCTAGAAAAGAGAAGACTGTGGGGTGACCTGATCGAGGCCTTTAAGATAATGAAAGGGTTTGATAGGGTAGATGTAGAGAAAATGTTTCCACTTGTGGGGGAGACCAGAACTAGAGGCCATCAATATAAGATAATCACTAATAAATCCAATAGGGAATTCAGGAGAAACTTCTTTACCCAGAGAGTGGTGAGAATGTGGAACTCGCTCCCACAAGGAGTGGTTGAGGTGAATAGTGTAGATGGATTTAAGGGGAAGCTGGATAAGCACATGAGGGAGAAAGGAATAGAAGGATATGGTGATAGGGTGAGATGAAGTCGGGAGGGAGAAGGCTCGTTTGGAGCATAAACACCAGCATGAACCAGTTGGGCCGAATGGCCTGTTTCTGTGCTGTAGTTTCGATGTGACTCGATGGAGCGCTCGATCAGAAACGGTGTGGGAAGCAGTGTCCTAATATCGATTACAGAGTCAATATTGACACCTTAGTCCCATTCCCCAGCCCTTTCCCCATAACCTTTACGTTTTTCTGTTTGAAATATTTATCCACTTCCCTTATAAAAGCTGTTATGGATTCTGATTCCACCACTGTTTCTGGCCAGGCATTCCATGTCCAACCAATCCTTCCATCTAAAAAACATCATAAACTCTCCTTTCGTTCTTTTGGTGATGATCTTAAATTTATTCTCTTCCGGTTACTGATTGACCAACCAGTGGAAATAGTTTTCCCCTGATTGACCTTATCAAAGCCCCACATAATTTTGAACACTTCTGTCAAGTCTCCTCTTAATCTTCACTGCCGTAGTCTCCCCTCATAACTAAAACCTCTCGTGCCCGGTAGCATCTTGGTGAATCTCTTCTGCACCCTCGGCACTGTTCCAGAGAGAGAGCTAGAATTAGGGAGTTACAATATCTGATAGAACTGAAGTGAGATAACACGATTGCAGACAACATCCTGGGTTAATGGCTGTACCTGTGCTGATAATTCATAGCGTACAGAATTCATGGTATAGTGTGCAAAGCAATAGATCGTGCCCTCAGACAACAGACCGATTCTGCCTGGCCATAGCAGTGTTAGTCACTGGATGTTCGGTAGAACTGTTTAATTAATAGCGCTTTTGGTGACAGGTCTCCAAATTTGAAACCTGAAATGTCAGAGAAAATTCACTACCATACTAACTGAGATGGCAATGCAGTGCGCTGTGGGGTGATAGTAGATGATCCACCTGATTTAGTCCCACATTATACAAACCAGCAAATTCCCAGGTCTGACCCCTGGCCTGTGCTGTTAGCTGATCTTAGCCTACAACAGCTCAAATAGGCCTCCGTGCTCCTTGGCTGGAGGATGGAAACAAAGGCAGCTGCCTCCAGACTGCTAATAGGTGACATCTGCTGGAAAGTGTGTGGATAGCCAGTGAGGACAGCTTGGGGCTTGGCTGTGCTACACTCGGCGGTGGAATAGCCTCCCAGTACCCACTGCCTAGAATGGCCACTTGGGTGCGGTACTAAAGGGTTGTCAGTGCCTGTGGGTTCATGACCCGGTGAGAGTCGGTGCATTCTTCAGTTGTGCAGAGCCTTGGTCAGACCCCATCTGGAGAGACAACGTTCAGTTCTGGGCACCGCGCCTCAGGAAGGATAGATTGGCCCTGGTGGGGATGCAGCGCAGATTCACCAGAATGATACTGGGGCTAATGGAGGCAAATTATGAGGGCTTGTATTCCCTTGAGTGTAGCTGGTTGAGGGATGATCTGATTGAGGTGTTTAAAATGATAAAAGGATTCTATAGGGTAGATAGAGAGAAACTATTGGAGAATCCAGAACAAGGGGGAATAATCTTAAAATTAGAGCTAAGTCAATTAGGAGTGAAATCAGGAAGCATTTTTCCACACACAGGGTAGTGGAAATCTGCAATTCTGTTCTCCTGCAAAAGGCTGTGGATGCTCGGGTCAGTTGAAATTTTCGAGACTGAGGTCGATAGATTTTTGTTGGGTGACGGTATTAAGAGATCTAAAGAAAAGCTGGATAAATGGACTTGAGGTACAGATCAGCCATGATCTAATAGAGAGCAGAACAGCCTCGAGGGGCTGAATGGCCTCCTCCTGTTCGTATGCAGAAGACACGGGGAGCAAATTAGGAGAAAGAGAGGCAATGGTAACTGAAAATGACTGGAAGCGTGGGCCGGGGCCTCTGTGTCTAACCTGTGCACTTCAATTTTCAGCTGCCGTCGTTCACTGGACTCGTCAGATTAAGGATGTGCTGAGTGCACAGGAAGCTGTGGAGACGGGGGAGATCTCGGGCCCGCTGGATGAGATTGAATTCTGGCGCAATCGCTGCGATGACCTGTCGGGGATCGGGTTTCAGCTGGATAAAACTGGCGTCAAACACATCCAGTCTATACTCGAGCTCTCCAAATCCTCCTACATTTCTCCCTTCCTCAAACTAGCCAAGCTTATCCAGGTGTGATTGAGCTAGGCTTTATGCAAGGATAACCGGATCGTTCTATCAAGGTCACTCGGCTCCCATGACAGTCCATAGGATAAACACCCCGCCCGCTGTAATACTGACAGTCCAGTGGATAAACACCCCGCCCTCTGTAATACTGACAGTCCAGTGGATAAACACCCCGCCCTCTGTAATACTGACAGTCCAGTGGATAAACACCCCGCCCGCTGTAATACTGACAGTCCAGTGGATAAACACCCCGCCCTCTGTAATACTGACGGTCCAGTGGATAAACACCCCGCCCGCTGTAATACTGACAGTCCAGTGGATAAACACCCCGCCCGCTGTAATACTGACAGTCCAGTGGATAAACACCCCGCCCGCTGTAATACTGACAGTCCAGTGGATAAACACCCCGCCCGCTGTAATACTGACAGTCCAGTGGATAAACACCCCGCCCGCTGTAATACTGACAGTCCAGTGGATAAACACCCCGCCCGCTGTAATACTGACAGTCCAGTGGATAAACACCCCGCCCGCTGTAATACTGACAGTCTAGTGGATAAACACCCCGCCCGCTGTAATACTGACAGTCCAGTGGATAAACACCCCGCCCGCTGTAATACTGACAGTCCAGTGGATAAACACCCCACCCATTTTAGTATTGATTGTCCAGTGGTTAAACACTCCGCCCACTGTAGTATTGATAGTCCAGTGGATGAACACCATGTCCACTGTAATATTGATAGTCTAGTGGATTCGCACCCTATGCACTGTAATATTGATAGTCCAGTGGATAAACACCCCACCCACTGTAATACTGACAGTCCAGTGGATATACACCCTGCCCACTGTAGTATTGATTGTCCAGTGGATTGATTGCCTGCCTGTACCGAGTTACTGAAGTCAGCCAGGGCAGTGATGGGTTTGCTGCCCGCTGCCCCCCCGGGTGCCAGCTGTCCCTAGTGTATTGAGACATTCTTGCTGCATTAAAGACGCTGTATAAGTCCCTTTGAATTCTAGTGTTTTGTAGTATTTCTGGTGTTATTGAATCGTTTTGAACTTTGTATTTTTAAATTCAGGATGGACGTGCACAGGCCCAGTCTAACCTCAGCTTCCTGGCCATACTCAATGTCCCATGCGAAGAGCTGACCACACTGAAGGTCAAAGACATACCAGACAAGCTGCCTCACATCCTCCATCTTATCCGTATCATCTGGATCAATTCAAAGTTCTACAACACCCGGGATCGCATCACCGCACTCTTCCGCAAAGTGAGTAAAACCACAGCCGTCCACAGTGCCGACCGCGGCTCAGTGCGTGTCGCTCTCTCGCCTCTGAGTTAGAAGGTCGTGGGTTCGAGCTCCTCTCCAGAGACTTGAGCACGTAATCCAGGCCGACACTCCCAGTGCCAGTACTGAGGGAGCGCTGCACTGTCGGAGGGTCAGTACTGAGGGTGTGCTGCACTTTCTGATGAGACGTTAAACTGAGGCCTCTTCTGTCCTCTTGGATGGATGAAAAAGATCCCATGGCCACTATTTTGAAGAAGAGCAGGGGAGTTCTCCCTGGTGTTCTGGCCAATATTTATCCCTCAACCAACACCACTAAAAGCAAATGATCTGGTCATTATCTCAATGTTGTTTGTGGGACCTTGTTGTGCGCAAATTGGCTACCACATTTCCTACATTACAGCAGTGACTATACTTCAAAAAAGTACTTAATGGGCTGTAAAGCTCTTTGGGACGTCCTGGGGTTGCGAAAGGTGCTGTATAACTGCAAGTCTCTTTTTTTCATTAGTGCAACTGCTTCAGGGTAGACCAAGGACAGGCGAAGTAGGAGAAATCTAATTGTCGTCCCCCAATTGCTCATTTAGTAGCTGCATTATCTTCAATCTTCAGTCTGTGATGAGCTAGCGGATCTCAGCCAAAATGGGGATAGGGGTCTGCAATTAGACTGCCTGGAACAGGGAAAACTATAAAAGGAACATTGCACTGCATTGAACAAAATAACAGATGATGGCCAAATACAAGGAAGCGCATTTTGTGCTGAAACCTTCTTTTCCCCCCAACAGCACAGCCCTCGAAAACCCCGTGTCTGTTCAAGACTTGAATGTTGCTCTCATATCTGAGAGGTTCTTTTGGCACCTCTTTCACAATCCTGGAGAAGACATTAAAGAAAAGTTTGTCATCTTGAGAGATCTTTCTCTCATCTTCAGCCTCCGTCACACCCTCCTTGTCTTGCTGCATCATCGCCGTGATGGTGGCTGTTGCTTGTCTGAAGGTTCATCTTTTGTTTCTCCTAAGCTGCAAATATAAAGCTCGGGTTAGACCTCATCTGGAGAGACTGCCTTCAGTTCTGGGCACCGCACCTCAGGAAGGATATATTGGCCTTGGAGCAGTGCAGAATCACCAGAATAATACTGGGACTAAAAGGGTTAAATTACGAGGACAGGTTGCACAGACTGGGCTTGTATTCCCTCGAGTGTAGAAGATTAAGGGGTGATCTAATCGAGGTGTTTAAGACGATTAAAGGATTTGATAGGGTCGATAGAGAGAAACTATTTTCTCTGGTGGGGGAGTCCAGAACGAGGGGGCAGAACCTTAAAATTAGAGCTAGGCCGTTCAGGGTGATGTCAGGAAGCACTTCTTCACACAAAGGGGAGTGGGAATCTGGAACTCTCCCCCCCCGAAAAGCTGTTGAGGCTGGGGGTCAATTGAAAATTTCAAAACTGAGATTGATAGATTTTTGTTGGGTAAGGGGATTAAGGGTTACAGAACCAAGGCGGGTAAATGGAGTTAAGATACAGATCAGCCGTGAACTCATTGAATGGCGGAACAGGCTCGAGGGGCTGAATGGCCTCATCCCGTTCCTATGTTTCAAATAATCCTCCTGCTGTATCCTCACTTGAAATCAAGACTAATCTATTTCTAACTCTAACTCATTCCCAGGGCTTCAAAACTCTTTATATCCCTCAATCTGCCCTACTTCCTGAAATCACATTGAGTTACATAGAAACTACAGCACATAAACAGGCCAAACGGCCCAACTGGTCCGTGCTGGTGTTTATGCTCCACACAAGCTCCTCCCTCCCGACTTCATCTCACCCTATCAGCATATCCTTCTATTCCTTTCTCCCTCATGTGTTTAACCAGCTTCCCCTTAAATCCATCTACACTATTCACCTCGACCACTCCTTGTGGGAGCGAGTTCCACATTCTCACCACTCTCTGGGTAAAAAAGTTTCTCCTGAATTCCCTATTGGATTTATTAGTGACTATCTTATATTTATGACCCCGAGTTCTGGTCTCCCCCCACAAGTGGAAACATCTTATTTAAAAAGGGTAGTAGGCAGAAGGCTGGAAATTATAGACCAGTTAGTCTAACATCTGTGGTGGGTAAAATTTTGGAATCTATTATTAAGGAGACAATAGCGGAACATTTGGATAAGCATAATTTAATAGGACAAAGTCAGCATGGCTTTACGAAGGGGAAGTCATGTCTGACAAATTTGCTTGAGTTCTTTGAGGACATAACGTACAGGGTGGATAAAGGGGAACCAGTGGATGTAGTGTATTTGGACTTCCAGAAGGCATTCGACAAGGTGCCACATAAAAGATTATTGCTCAAGATAAAGAATCACTGGATTGGGGGTAATATTCTGGCACGGTTGGAGGATTGATTATCTAACAGGAAGCAGAGAGTTGGGATAAATGGTTCATTCTCGGACTGGCAACCAGTAACCAGTGGTGTTCCGCAGGGGTCGGTGCTGGGTCCCCAACTCTTTACAATCTATATTAACGATTTGGAGGAGGGAACCGAGTGTAACGTATCAAAGTTTGCAGATGATACAAAGATGGGAGGGAAAGTGGAGAGTGAGGAGGACATAAAAAACCTACAGGGGGATATGGACAGGCTGGGTGAGTGGGCGGAGATTTGGCAGATGCAATACAATATTGGAAAATGTGAGGTTATGAACTTTGGCAGGAAAAATCAGAGAGCAAGTTATTATCTTAATGGCGAGAAACTGGAAAGTACTGCAGTACAAAGGGATCTGGGGGTCCTAGTGCAAGAAGATCAAAAAGTTAGTATGCAGGTGCAGCAGGTGATCAAGAAGGCCAATGGAATGTTGGCTTTTATTGCTCGGGGGATAGAATATAAAAACAGGGAGGTATTGCTGCAGTTACATAAGGTATTGGTGAGACCGCACCTGGAATACTGCATACAGTTTTGGTGTCCATACTTAAGAAAAGACATACTTGCTCTCAAGGCAGTACAAAGAAGGTTCACTCGGTTAATCCCGGGGATGAGGGGGCGGACATATGAGGAGAGGTTTAGTAGATTGGGACTCTACTCATTGGAGTTCAGAAGAATGAGAGGCGATCTTATTGAAACATATAAGATTGTGAAGGGGCTTGATCGGGTGGATGCGGTAAGGATGTTCCCAAGGATGGGTGAAACTAGAACTAGGGGGCATAATCTTAGAATAAGGGGCTGCTCTTTCAAAACTGAGATGAGGAGAAACTTCTTCACTCAGAGGGTAGTGGGTCTGTGGAATTTGCTGCCCCAGGAAGCTGTGGAAGCTACATCATTAGATAAATTTAAAACAGAAATAGACAGTTTCCTAGAAGTAAAGGGAATTAGGGGTTACGGGGAGCAGGCAGGAAATTGGACATGAATTTATATTTGAGGTTAGGATCAGATCAGCCATGATCTTATTGAATGGCGGAGCAGGCTCGAGGGGCCGATTGGCCTACTCCTGCTCCTATTTCTTATGTTCTTATGTTCTTATCTTCTCTACATCTACCCTGTCGAACCCTTTCATTATCTTAAAGATCTCTATCAGGGCACTCCTCAGCCTTCTCTTTTCTACAGAAAAAAACCCCAGCCTGTTCAGCCTTTCCTGGTAAATATATCCTCTCAGTTCTGGTATCATCCTTTTGAATCTTTTTTTGCACCTTCTCCAATGCCTCTATATCCTTTCTACAATATGGAGACCAGAACTGTGCACAATACTCCAAGTGTGGACTAACCAAGGTTCTGTACAAGTTTTTAGAACACCAGCTTGATGTCTCCTAGCTACCACTCTTTGATTTATCCCAACTTTTCTCCCTCCCTTTTCAATCTTGGTGGCGTCCCACACTATTGGCGTGAGCCTAGGTTTCTCAATTCCAAAGAGCTATGGCGCCTGGGTTTGAACGGACCATGAGGATGCCATCTATGGAATGCAAAGGTTCAATGGTGCACATTGTATGGGTAGGCTGATAACCCGGTGAGGTTTTGCTCAGTTGCCCGTGGGGATGAGGGAGATGTTTCACAAATCTTGGAAGTGTCCCCTCTTGATTCACCTCTCTCAAGAGAGTAAATAAGTTGGAGAGGACCCATGGTGGTGCCAGTTTAACACTGTTGATTGCAAAGAACAGGATTGGTGTACCAACTGGCCTTTTGCTGTTCCTTATCTGTTAGTATCCAGATATCATTGAGGACTTCTTGTTGGTTTTGTCTTTGTGTAAAACTGGTCCGAATGCATGTCAGGCCTCATGCCCTTTCTTAACTCATCCTCTTGACTAAACATGCACACTGGAACTGGACGTTGGAGAGGGGGGGAGGAGAGATTTCCTTCTGGGATTTTACATTATTTTTGCCACACAAATTCCTAAACCTTGTGTTCCTTGAAATATTACTCCTCAAATATTAATGAACAAATGATTGACACTTTAGTATGAAATTCCTCGCTCTGCTACTTAATGGAAGCGCTAAGCCTCTTTCATCAGACGGGCTAATGCCTCCATCAAAATAGCAGAGAGAAGAATGTCAGAAGAACACATTAAGCCTTTGTTTGCTAATATTTAAAGAACCAAATTTCAAGACACTATGGACTTAAAAATACAAAGTTAATTAATTACAAAAGTTATAATACCAGATCATGTAAATAAATTATGTAAATAAAGTATGTGAAGGAATTATACATGATATGGAAATAAATTGTGCAAATTTTATAAGATAATTTAAATTAGTTGTATAAATTATGCAGTGAATTACACTGGCTATACCCTCTTTCGTTTAAATGAGTTTAGTTTTGCATTTATTTTGTGCTAATTAACACTTCTTCATAATGTTTCAAAATACTTAATGCAATGAATTACCTTTGGAGTGCAGTGACTGTGACTATGGAGGCACGCTTTACTTCCTAAAACTTTGTTGGTTTCAATCTGACTGCATCTGGAGAACGAGTTAACTCCACACACCTGTCTTCCATTCTCTTTTTAGCTGAGTAATGAGATAATCCATCTGTGCTCCAGAGAGATCTCGTTGGACAAGATATTTGAGGGTCACATCAAGTCGAGTAAGGTCACTCTCCACGACTGCATCAACTGTTGCCAAGCCTGGAAGAATCACTTTGCGAGCGCTGCCTCGCTTCACACCAGGTGAGGCCTCGAATCCTTCTGGAGTCTTTCCGCCACCTTCCCCCCACCACCATCACCCCCCCCCCCCCCCACCACCATCACCCCCCCCCCCCCCCGCCACCATCACCCCCCCCCGCCACCATCACCCACCCCCCCCACCACCATCACCCCCCCCCCCCCACCACCATCACCCCCCCCCCCCCACCACCATCACCCCCCCCCCCCCCCACCACCATCACCCCCCCCCCCCGCCACCATCACCCCCCCCCCGCCACCATCACCCCCCCCCGCCACCATCACCCCGCCACCATCACCCCCCCCCCCCACCACCATCACCCCCCCCCCCCCACCACCATCACCCCCCCCCCCCCCACCACCATCACCCCCCCCCCGCCACCATCACCCCCCCCCCCGCCACCATCACCCCCCCCCCGCCACCATCACCCCGCCACCATCACCCCCCCCCCCACCACCATCACCCCCCCCCCACCACCACCATCACCCCCCCCCCCGCCACCATCACCCCCCCCGCCACCATCACCCTGCCACCATCACCCCCCCCCCCGCCACCATCACCCCCCCCCCCCCGCCACCATCACCCCCCCCCCGCCACCATCACCCCCCCCCCCCGCCACCATCACCCCCCCCCCCCCGCCACCATCACCCCCCCCCCCCGCCACCATCACCCCCCCCCCCGCCACCATCACCCCCCCCCCCCGCCACCATCACCCCCCCCCCCCGCCACCATCCCCGCCCCACCTGTAGTATTGATTCAAGCTGGTATCCAGTTCCCAGTATTTGATGAGTTTGCTGGTCTCAGATGGTGGGGGGGGGGGGGGGGGACATATTTTGGGCATAATTGGCCTTCACCGCCCTTGGACCAGGGAAGGGGGTGAACCAGGCAGCATCCCTGCTCCAGATTACTCTTCAGTGACCTCCGATGGAGTGTGTGCACTGGCTGAGAACACAGTCGGCCTCAGTTGTAATGCCAGCCATGGTTGGACCATGGGTACAGTGATGTAATGGTTGCGGGACTGGACTAATAACCCAGAGATTGAGAGTTCAAATCGTACCAGGGCAAGCTGTGGAAATTGAACTCCAGGAATCTGGTCATTTGTGGACTCGCACCCAGATAAAGTGACCATGAAAGCTGCTGGATTGTCATAAAAACCCAACTGGTTCACTAATGTCCTTCAGGAAAGGGAAGCTGCCACCATTACCCTGTCTGCCCTGCCCATGCCTCCAATTCACACTCCATGATTGACTCCTAATGCCTTCCGAAGTGAGCTACCAAGCCGCTCAATTGTAAAAACAGCTGCTTCAAGGCCCAGCACCACCTTCTCAGGGCAACTCGGGATGGGCAATAAACGCGGCCTCGTCAACGTCAGCCATGTCCCAAGAACAAGTTTTTTTAAAAGTTGGGACACTCGAAGAATTTGGTCTCCCACATAAGATGCTAGTCGAACTGTACTGCAGAATGGTTCTGCACTTTCAGGAGGGAATTATAGGAACATTTGGCGACGGAAATTTGAGGACAAAAAAGGCAGTCACGTGTATTTGAAACTTATTCTTATGCTGTGGTACAGATCTTCAAACATCCCCTGGATCCTAGACAACACAAGTGTATTTGCCCAAGTGGATGCCTTCATACAGCGCTGCAGGGACCTGCTTGAGGTATGGTAACATAAAGAATTTAATATTTATCCACAGGCAGATTAGAATAAACTGAAACAAAAGCAAAATACTGCGGATGCTGGAAATCGAAAATAAAAACAGGAAATGCTGGAAAACACTCAGCAGGTCAGGCAATATCTGTGGAGAGAGAAACAGGGTTAACGTTTCAGGTCAATGACCTTTCATCAGAAGCCATGACCTTCTGACTCAGAGACTGAGCCTGTGGAGGGCTGTGGATGCTCAGTCATTGAGTATATTCAAGGCTGAGAGCGATAGATTTTTGGACTCTAGGGGAATCAAGGAATATGGGGATCGGGCAGGAAAGTGGAGTTGAGGTTGAAGATCAGCCATGATCTGATTGAATGGCGGAGCAAGCTCGAGGGGTCATATGGCCGACTCCTGCTCCTATTTCTTATGTTCTTATGTTCCATCCAGGACAAAGCAGCCAGCTTGATTGGCACTCCATGCACCACCCTAAACATTCACTTCCTTCACCACCGGCGCAGTGTGTACCATCCACAGGATGCACTGCAGCAACTCGCCAAAGCTTCTTCGACAGCACCTCCCAAACCCGCGACCACTACTACCTAGAAGGACAAGAGCAGCAGGCACATGGGAACAACACCACCTGCATGTTCCCCTCCAAGTCACACACCATCCCGACTTGGAAATATATCGCCGTTCCTTCATCGTCGCTGGGTCAAAATCCTGGAACTCCCTTTCTAACAGCACTGTGGGAGAACCTTCACCACACGGACTGCAGCGGTTCAAGAAGGCGGCTCACCACCACCTTCTCAAGGGCAATTAGGGATGGGCAATAAAATGCCGGCCTCGCCAGCGACGCCCACATCCCATGAACGAATTTTTTTAAAAAATGAGCCAAGGCAGATACCCTTATAATCCCCTAGCCCAGTATATCTGCTAGCCCCGTGTATCCCGTGGCCCAATCTGCCCCCAGTCCTACTCCTCGCCAGTTCAGCCCAGTGCTTCCCCTAGTGTCTCGAGTCCAGTCCATCCTTTAGCCCAAGATATTCCCTAACCCAGTGGATGGCAGGGCATTAACCTGAAACTGAGTTTGGTAGAAATATGGAAAGGGAGAGAAATCAGTGGGAAAGGTTCTCCTAGTGGAAAGGCTTTCAGTCAACTGCTTCCTCCTGTGCTGCGTCTCACAAAGATAGCCAACAAAAATATCTCCTGTCTGATGTACGGTACCCAGCACTGGCCCCGCCATACACTGTTTGTGGGATCTTGCTGTGCGCAAATTGGCTGCCACGTTTCCTATATTACAACAAGCGACTACACTTCAAAAGTACTTCATTTGCTGTAAAGCGGTTTGGGATGACCTGAGGTTGTGAAATGTGTTGTATAAATGCATATTTATATTTCTTTTTCTAAACTTTATTTCTTTTTCTGAACTTTTCTTTTTCTTTTTTCTTTTTCTTTTAGCTAGCGTGATGTATGACTGGGTAAATGCACTGGCCCAGGGAGACTGAGAATTCCGGTGACTTGCTGACAGCCTAAGTGGTTTAGAGGATAGATAGTGTGTGGTAAATTGGTTTAGGAAAACCTGTGGCTGATAAATCATTTCTGCTGGTAATATGCAAAAGCGTCACTTTTTTTTTCTTCAACCTGTGCAGGTGTGTGATTGCCAGGAGTTCTTTGCCAGACGGGAGGAAGGGGAGCAGACGCCGCTGCCATGTTTTGGAGGGCATCGCGGTCCCGAAATAACACGGAGTCTCCTGGAGATTGAGGCCACCTTCGACAAAATCCTACAAATGCTGAAAACCATGAAGAGTGAGATCCTGGATGTGAAGAATACATTCTGGCATGATGACTACAGCAAGTCAGTGTTATTGACCCTGATAAGATTGCTTTGGGAGTACATTATCCAGTATCAAACTTATTATACAGCATAGGAACATGGTGCTTCTTATCTTTTCAACCCCAATTCCTTGCCTTTTCACCTTTGGTGTTTGTCATGGCTCAGTGGGTAGCTCTCTCACCTCTGAGAGTGGGTTCAAGCCCCCCTCCAGGGACTTGATCACAAAATCTAGGCTGTCATTCCCAGTGCCAGTACTGAGGGAGTGCTGCGCTGTCAGAGGTGCCGTCTTTCGGATGAGATGTTAAACCGAAGCTCATCTGCTCTTTCAGGTGGACGTAAAAGATCCCATGTCACTAAAACAGATTATCTGATTATTATCACATTGCTGTTTGTGGGATCTTGCTGTGCACCAATTGGCTGCTGCATTTCCTACATTACAACAGTGACTTGGCTTCAAAAAAGTACCTCATTGGCTGTGAAGTGCTTTGGGACATCCTGAGGTCGTGAAAGGCACTGTAGAAATGCAAGTTCGTTCTTTCTTGGATCAGAAAAGTTCATGGAATTTTTTCTTTCCTGAGTCATAGTCTTGGGCCTGTGTAGAGGAAGCTTTGCAATGGCATCCCAAACCTTGGCAAGCACAGCCCACTGCCTGCCGACATCAATCCACTCTCTGGGAAAATAGATTAAAGGGTAAGACGGTACATGAGCAGTGGTGTTCATTTAGGGAGTTATTTTACAACTTTCAAAATAAATATATTCCACTGAGGAAAAAAGGGTGTAAAAGAAATGACAGCCACCCGTGGCTAAGTAAAGAAATCAAGGATAGTATCCGACTAAAAACAAGGACATATAAGGTAGCCAAACTTAGTGGGAGGATAGATGATTGGGAATTCTTCAAAAGACAGCAAAAAGTAACTAAAGGATTGATTAAGAAAGGGAAGTTAGATTATGAAAAGAAATTAGCAAAAAATATAAAAACAGATAGCAAGAGTTTCTATAGTTATATAAAAAGAAAAAGGGTGGCTAAGGCAAACATAGGTCCCTTAGAGGATGAGACCAGGAAATTAATGGTGGGAAACATGGAGATGGCAAAAATGCTGAACAAATATTTTGTTTCAGTCTTTACAGTAGAGGACACTAAGAATATCCCAACACTGGACAAACAGGGGACTCTCGGGGGGGAGGAGCTAAATACGATTAAAATCACTCAAGAGATGGTACTCAGTAAAATAATGGGACTCAAGGCGGATAAATCCCCTGGACCTGATTGCTTCCATCCTAGGGTCTTGAGGGAAGTGGCAGTAGGGATTGTGGATGCTTTGGTGATAGTTTTCCAAAATTCCCTGGACTCAGGAGAGGTCCCGGCAGATTGGAAAACTGCTAATGTAACACCGTTATTTAAAAAGGGTAGTAGGCAGAAGGCTGGAAATTATAGGCCAGTTAGCTTAACATCTGTGGTGGGTAAAATTTTGGAGTCTATTATTAAGGAGACAGTAACAGAACATTTAGATAAGCATAATTTAATAGGACAAAGTCAGCATGGCTTTATGAAGGGGAAGTCATGTCTGACAAATTTGCTTGAGTTCTTCGAGGATATAACGTATAGGGTGGATAAAGGGGAACCAGTGGACGTAGTGTATTTAGACTTCCAGAAGGCATTCGACAAGGTGCCACATAAAAGATTATTACTTAAGATAAAAAATCACGGGATTGGGGGTAATATTCTGGCATGGGTGGAGGATTGGTTATCAAACAGGAAGCAGAGAGTTGGGATAAATGGTTCATTTTCGGACTGGCAACCAGTAACCAGTGGTGTTCCACAGGGGTCGGTGCTGGGTCCCCAACTCTTTACAATCTATATTAACGATTTGGAGGAGGGGACCGAGTGCAACATATCAAAATTTGCAGATGATACAAAGATGGGAGGGAAAGTAGAGAGTGAGGAGGACATAAAAAACCTGCAAGGGGATATAGACAGGCTGGGTGAGTGGGCGGAGATTTGGCAGATGCAATATAATATTGGAAAATGTGAGGTTATGCACTTTGGCAGGAAAAATCAGAGAGCAGGTTATTTTCTTAATGGCGAGAGACTGGAAAGTACTGCAGTACAAAGGGATCTGGGGGTCCTAGTGCAAGAAAATCAAAAAGTTGGTATGCAGGTGCAGCAGGTGATCAAGAAAGCCAACGGAATGTTGGCTTTTATTGCTAGGGGGATAGAATATAAAAACAAGGAGGTATTGCTGCAGTTATATAAGGTATTGGTGAGACCGCACCTGGAATACTGCATACAGTTTTGGTCTCCATACCTAAGAAAAGACATACTTGCTCTCGAGGCAGTACAAAGAAGGTTCACGCGGTTAATCCCGGGGATGAGGGGGCGGACATATGAGGAGAGGTTGAGTAGATTGGGACTCTACTCATTGGAGTTCAGAAGAATGAGAGGCGATCTTATTGAAACATATAAGATTGTGAAGGGTCTTGATCGGGTGGATGCAGTAAGGATGTTCCCAAAGATGGGTGAAACTAGAACTAGGGGGCATAATCTTAGAATAAGGGGCTGCTCTTTCAAAACTGAGATGAGGAGAAACTTCTTCACTCAGAGGGTGGTAGGTCTGTGGAATTTGCTGCCCCAGGAAGCTGTGGAAGCTACATCATTAGATAAATTTAAAACAGAAATAGACAGTTTCCTAGAAGTAAAGGGAATTAGGGGTTATGGGGAGCGGGCAGGAAATTGGACATGAAGCTGAGTTCGGATCGGTCAATGCCCTGTGGGTGGCGGAGAGGGCCCAGGGGCTATGTGGCCGGGTCCTGCTCCGACTTCTTGTGTTCTTTAGATTTGTGGTTGGGATCAGATCAGCCATGATCTTATTGAATGGCGGAGCAGGCTCGAGGGGCCGATTGGCCTACTCCTGCTCCAATTTCTTATGTTCTTATGTTCTTAAAAAAGAAAGCAGACAGTATTCCCCTTTGTTTGTTTGTGCTATCCCAGCCCTTTAGAGAAGGTAGTGCTGGACCTACACCTGATGTCCACCGTCTTACTCTTCATGTCTGTTCAGGTTCCGGTCAGGTATCAAAGACCTGGAAGTGATGATGCAGAACCTGATCTCGTCCTCATTTGAAACAGTGACTACAGTGCAGCAAGGGGTGGAGTTCCTGGACGTATTCCAGCACCTGGCTTACCGTGAGGTACGTGCAATATCAAATCATCGTAACCCAGGGTTATTAAACATCCAGCTGAGAAACTGCCTGCATCGCGTGATCTTGGATTGCTATGAAGGTGAGGTGCAGGCCGGAGGAGACCGGTTTCCCTGTGGTTGGATGTTGAGGGGACCCAGGCTGCTGCCAATGGCTGATTTAAAGGAATAGATGAACTATTTCTGCAAATGGTCAGGACATTTACGTTTGCGGGGGGCTGCAGCTCTTCTTTCCCCAGAGAGTAGTGAGCCTCTGGAACACATTGTCGGCTGGTGTGGTGGGTGCTGACTCTCTGCCTTCAAGAGGGAGCTGGACCAGTTCCTGACTGGGGCAGAGATCGCCTCATATAGAAGGTAAGCGTCTTTATAGATAACACTCGGTCCATGTGATCCCCTGGACTGGTTTCGATTGCCTGAGGGGGTCGGAGAGGAATTTTCCAGGATATTTTTTCTCTTATTGGCCCTGAATTTTTTTTTTTTTTGCCTCTCCCAGGAGATTACATGGCTGCAGGGGTGGGGTGAGAGGGGAGGGAGGGAGTGTTTAGCCACAATGCTCCGGCCATCATGGTGTGGGGCAGGCTTGATGGACCAACCCGTCGTATCCTGCCTGTCAATTTTGTATGTTTGTATGATGGGGGATGCTTTGGTGTCTGGCTAACAGGCTAAGTAGGAATGGGGGGCTCTGTCTGAGGGGACCGTGAAGTTGGCCATGGTTGCTGTGGCCTCCTCAATCACTGTCCAACATGCCTGACAGCTGGGAGTAACCAACATATAGAGAAGTGGAAAGCAAACATGAGTTCTCTTTTTGCTCCAGTTAAAAATCTCTGTTAACAAAAATATTTGATGTGGTTTCTGTAACTGGAAGTCAAAGTTTAAAATACAAATCAAATAATCCCATCAGAAGAGCAGTTGTTGCGGGAGAACTGTCCTTCACTCCAGTGAGCGAGATCGGGCTCTGTCCCCGCTGAAGTCCATTTGCATCCCATCGATCCTCTAACTGCACCAATGGTACCGTTAGGCAGCAAGGGGGGGGCGCTTACAGCCAGCCTTCCCTTTACCCTGGCAGGTTACTGCTGCACGCACCTCTGGACCGCTCTAGGCCTGCCGGGCTGTGAGATGGTGACAAAGCCCAGGATTTAAGTGCAGTCCCCTCGCCTTTTGCTGTCCAACTAGAGAAAGCAAGGGAACGGTATAAGAAAATGAGGCCATCCCAGCCTCCATGATGCAACTGATACCAGAACTGAGAGGTTGTACCTATCAGGAAAGATTGAGCAGGCTGGGGCTCTTTTCTCTAGATAGAGAAGACTGAGGGGTGACCTGATAGAGGTCTTTAAGATTATGAAAGGGTAGACGTAGAGAAGACGTTTCCACTTGCGGGGGAGACCAGAACTTGGGGCCATAAATATAAGATAATCACTAAGAAATCCAATAGGGAATTCAGGAGAAACTTCTTTACCCAGAGAGTGGTGAGAATGTGGAACTCACTCCCACAAGGAGTGGTTGAGGTGAATAGTGTAGATGGATTTAAGGGGAAGCTGGATAAACACATGAGGGAGAAAGGAATAGAAGGATATGGTGATAGGGTGAGATGAAGTAGGGAGGGAGGAGGCTCGTGTGGAGCATGAGCACCGGCACAGACCTGTTGGGCCGAATGGCCTGTTTCTGTGCTGTAAATTCGATGTAAAGGGTCCTCTTAAAATGATCCATCGTTTTCCCAATAGAACTATGGGCCCTATCTGCTTTTCTGAGCCGTGCAGTGAAGCGTCTGTCTTCCACTCAGCAACCATTCCAATCAGGAACTCCACTTTGTGTGGGGGAATTGCAGGGGGGAGAGCTGTATCTCATCTCCGTCTGTGTTGGAGCATTCATGAGAGAGGCATTTTGGGCACGACGTTGGTCAAGGCTGCGCCTCACCAACAAGAAGTTAGTGCCTAAACGCTACCCTACAGTAAGATCCAAACTGTTCTGTTGCTCACAGGCCATAAAGCGGACAATTGATAAAAAGACAGTGAAAGTCTACATACTGTTCAACGATGAGCTATCACCAGTAAACAAAGAGCTGAATAGGAAGGCAATCAATCTGACCCCACATATGCCTCGGTACGCTGGCCAGGCACATTGGGCACGGACTCTTCGTCGTCGCATCGACAGATCGATGGAGGTAAGTTGGATGTAAACAACAACAACTTGCATTTATATAGCGCCTTTAATGTAGTAAAACGTCCTGAGGCGCTTCACAGGAGCGATTGTCAAGCAAAATATGACACCGAGCCACATAAGGAGATATTAGGACAGGTGACCAAAAGCTTGGTCAAAGAGGTAGGTCTTAAGGAGTGTTTTAAAGGAGGGGAGAGAGGCGGAGAGGTTTAGGGAGGGAATTCCAGAGCTTAGGGCTTAGGCAGCTAAAGGCAATGGTGGAGCGATTAAAATCAGGGATGCGCAAGAGGCCAGAATTGGAGGAGTGCAGATCAGCCTTTCTACACTCACTGTCTTAGCTCACACATGAAGAATGACCACTGTGTGAGGTACAGAATAGGTGGAACTGTAACCCCAGTGGTGAGTCAGCACCTGAGAGGAGGGGAGAAAGAGAAAGAAAATTTAAAGAAGAAATAAGATGGAATGATCAAAAAACCTTGAATACCAGATGTGGACGGATATCTTAATCTCTGTGTCGTAACTTACAGTTTCTGGTCCAAGCCACCTTTCTGCCCACAATTGGGTTGGGCGAGGAGTCAATGGCATTCTACCAGATGCTAGAACAGTCTCTGGATGAATTTGTGCGCAAGGTCTTCACAGAATGGACAGTCAACGTGGACCGGGACAGCACAAAACGCCTGGAGAGACCACTGATGATCCGCAACGTTGAGGACCGTTCCAAACTCAGCGTAAACTTTGACCTGTGAGTTCGCAAAGTTCAAGCTAGTTTCCAAATCCTTTTGGCAATTGTTGGGTAAGATTGGAACTGAAGTAATAATATTGCATGTGTTAGATACGTAGCTGAACTGTAAATTGGAACTGCCAACATGGGATACACCCTGGGTGTGAGGGTCTCACCATGAGTTTTATGCCTGAAACACACACTCATGAGACAAAACACAAAAATGGCTAAAAGTGGCAAGTTGCATCTGTCAAATGGACCACATGGAATGGTCAAATGGCATTAACATGCACCTCTTCTCTTTTTTGTTTCTCTACCTTTTTCTCCCTTTCTCTATTTCCCTCTTCACAGACTGCCTCACTGGGATTTGCGGGTGTTTTCTCTTGCTTTCTATCACAGATATGAAGACGGTAGGACTATTCCAGCATTCATAGTGTTTGTGAAAGCCCTTTATTAAACTTGTTTCTCTCCCTCAGTTGCAACTCTCCTATAACCAATGCGGCACAGGCACGATGGGCCGAATGGCCTCCTTCTGTGCTGTAAGATTTTATGATTCTATGCTGGGGCGAGAGGGCAGGAGGTGTCAAACTCCTTCCCGACATATTGACCAAAGGCAGAGAATTGGAAGGCCAAGTTAAAGCATGCAAAAAAAAAAATAGCGAATGCTCAGGAAAACCTACATAACTAGAACTACTTTCCAAACCTGATTAATACGATAAAATGAACAAACCAATTCAACAGGGGCTGGGACAAACTAGTTTCACAACAATTCACAATCATGTAGCCCCTTTAACATAACAAAGCCTGCCAAAGCATTTCACGTAGGAGATAGCAAGAGTAACTCCCTCCTTAACTCCTTCCACCTTTTAAAAGCTTCCTCAAAACCCACGCATTTGGTCATCTTGCCCAACTCTCTCAACTACAGCTTGGTGTCCATTTCCCCTCTGTGAAGCACCTTGGATGTTGCCTTATGTTAAAGGCCCTATACGGTATTGATGTCATTTGTCTTTTCCCAAATATAACCCTGCCAATTGTGCTAACCCTGATGTATAATGGCTATCAGTCTAAGAGAGTTGTACCAATATTGTCACCACGTTACCCGTTTCTCACAGGTACCTGTTGGAGTTGTTTGATGAAGTCCATTACTGGGAGCGCTTGCTCTTCGAGATCCCACATTATGTCATGGAGACCTACCAGAGAAGGGAAGATCTCAGGAAGCTACGAGAGAGTGTTCTCCTGGTGGTCCGTGATTACAACAGGTCAGTGCAAGTTGTTGAAGTGCGAGGCTGGGATTGGAATGTTTCACAATGTGTAGCTGCTCCTGCCCCGCTGGCCTTTAAACTCATGGCACCATCTTGCCATTTATTCTGTGAATTTTTCTTTTCATTTTAGATTCCTCTTGCAGCATATAGTATTCTGAGGAAAGTAGGTTGGCATGGTGTGACATCCAGTAAATTGCTGCACTTACTGCCTCTATAATGTGATTTGCTGTCAAACACTGCAATTTTGCATTAAAAGTTCCGAGGCCATCAAAATGCCAGTTTCTGAGCATTAACAAATCATTTGCTCTAATCACTCCCAGACTAAGACATTCTTTGTCACCTATTTCCCCAGTAATCCACTGTACAAAATAACCTGACTTTCCTTTTTTCTGTCAACTATATGACTGTATTTTTTTTTTATTCGTTCATGGGATGTGGGCGTCGCTGGCAAGGCCGGCATTTATTGCCCATCCCTAATTGCCCCTTGAGAAGGTGGTGGTGAGCCGCCTTCTTGAACCGCTGCAGTCCGTGTGGTGACGGTTCTCCCACAGTGCTGTTAGGAAGGGAGTTGCAGGATTTTGACCCAGCGACGATGAAGGAACGGCCGATATATTTCCAAGTCAGGATGGTGTGTGACTTGGAGGGGAACGTGCAGGTGGTGTTGTTCCCATGCGCCTGCTGCTCTTGTCCTTCCAGGTGGTAGAGGTCGCGGGTTTGGGAGGTGCTGTCGAAGAAGCCTTGGCGAGTTGCTGCAGTGCATCCTTCACCTGCTTTGTGTTACAAGCAAGCATGGCTCTGGAGAATGGGGGAAGGGCTTTCAGTGTAAACAACTCCCTCCTTTTAGGCCACCCGTAGAAAATTATTTTGCCTATACCAATATGGCACGGTTATGGCTTGTATGGCTTCCTGCCCGCCATATTGGAAGTTTAGGCACCCGTTTAGCACCTGAAATGTACGCTTGTGGGGGGGGCATGACATCATCAGATTTCTGTATTTTTCGTCATCAAATTTCTAGACCAAAATATCCAAATTTGCAGTCATTTTAAAAATTACAATTATTGCTCCCCTGATACAACAGTTTCCATCTGAACTATAACTCAGCCCTAGAGGCTGGAAAATTTCCTGCCTTTGCAGAGTTAGCTAGTCTCAGTCGGGGCTACAGTTCCCTATGCACCCATGGGTTAGACAGGGGAAAAATCACTGTGTTTCTGCTCCTGATCACTATCGAGTGACTCCTGTAGGAAGTGCTGGATGATAACAGGATCGGGTCTCATCTGTGATGTCCCCGATAAAGAAATAAAAACTTGTATTTATATAGAGCCTTTCTTGACCTCAGGACGTCCCAAAGCTCTTTAGAGCCTTCTGAATTACTTTTGCCGGGTAGTCGCTGTTGTAATGTAGGAAACACGGCAGCCAATTTGTGCACAGCAAGATCCTACAAACAGCAATGTGATAATGACCAGATAATCTGTTTTTTTTAGTGTTGTTGGTTGTAGGAAAAATATTGGCCCAGGATTTTGGGGAGAACTCCCCTGCTTTCACTCAAATAGTGGCCGTGGGATCCTTTACGTCCACCGGAAAGGGCGGAAGGGGCCTCTGTTTAACGTCTCATCCGAAAGACAGCACCTCCAACAGTGCAGCGCTCCCTCGGTACCAGCACTGGGAGTGTCGGCCTAGATGTTGTGCTCGAGTCTCTGGAGTGGGGCTCGAACCCATGACCTTCAGAGGTGAGAGTGCCCCCCCCACTGAGCCACGGCTGGCGCCTGTTGGCACTTGCTGTGTGAGGCCTAGGCTCTAGGGTCACACATGAAGAATGGCCCCTTGGGAAATGGGAAGGCGAGGCATAAAAGAAACACAAAATCTCTTCAAAATTAGAATGATTGGTTTATTTGTAATTTTAGAATCCTTGACGAGCTAACTAAAGAGCAGCGGAACCTCTTCCGAGACAGAATCAAATTCCTCGACAAGAAAATTGCCCCAGGGTTGTCGAAGCTTCAGTGGGCGTCCAGAACACTATCCAGTTACTTCATCGACGATTGCCGGATGCAAGCCAGACAGGTACCTCTTTTTCTGCGGAGCAGAGGGCAGAGCCAGAGATTGGGATTCCCTGGAATTGTCTGATATTTGGAAGGGGTCCCTGGGAGTGTATCAGTATTTACAGGGAGTCCCTGGGAATGTGTTCAGTATTTACAGGGGGTCCCCGGGAGTGTGTCAGTATTTACAGAGGGTCCCCGGGAGTGTGTCAGTATTTACAGGGGGTCCCCGGGAGTGTGTCAGTATTTACAAGGGGTCCCCGGGAGTGTGTCAGTATTTACAGGAGCTCCACGGGATTGTGTCAGAATTTACAGGGGGTCCACGGGAGTGTGTCAGAATTTACAGGGGGTCCACGGGAGTGTGTCAGTATTTACAGGGGATCCCCGGGAGTGTGTCAGTATTTACAGGGGATCCCCGGGAGTGTGTCAGAATTTACAGAGGGTTCCCGGGAGCGTGTCAGTATTTACAGGGGGTCCCCGGGAGCATGTCAGTATTTACAGGGGGTCCCCGGGAGTGTGTCAGAATTTACAGGGGGTCCACGGGAGTGTGTCAGTATTTATTGGGGGTCCCCGGGAGTGTGTCAGTATGTACAGGGGGTCCCTGTAAGTGGCAGTTTTGTTTCTAAACGTAGAGAAAATGTTTGCACCTGTGGGGGAGACCAAAACTTGGGGCCATAAATATAGGATAGTGACCAATAGATCCTACATGGAATTCAGGAGAAACTTCTTTACCCAGAGAGTGGTGAGAATGTGGAACTCGCTCCCACAAGGAGTAGTTGAGGTGAATAGTGTAGATGCGTTTAAGGGGAAGCTGGATAAACACATGAGGGAGAAAGGAATAGAAGGATATTCTGATAGGGTGAGATGAAGTAGGGAGGGAGGGGGCTCTTGTGGTGCATAAACACCAGCATGGACCAGTTGGGCCGAATGGCCTGTTTCTATGCTGTACATTCTAGGTAATGTAATATCTATTAAATCTCTCCTCAGTCAGGGGAACTGTTCGACTTTTAAAATATTGATCCTGTGTTCAGTTATGTTCACAAAAAGGATTTGTCTGTTCATTAATGGTCATGTGTGGTCTTCATTCCCAAATAGCTTCAGCTGACGATTGACGAGTACAAGGCATCAAGTCTGACCATCAAACAGAGTGCCTACCAGATGAGTGAAATGCTGCTGGTGTATATTGATAGTAAGCGCACGTACAGCGATAAGGAGTTTAAAGAGGCGCAACAGCTCCATCAGGATATCATCCAGGCGAAACTCTTAAAAACGCACAAGGACATCGTAGAAATCATGCGTCAGACGTATCTCGTCTTTAAGAGTGACGGATCTGACGTGAGTTTGAGGTGCTCTTGTGTATATATACAATGGAGGGCTGTATCCTTTCATTCTTTTTCTCCCCTCATTGCTTCCCCGGATCACAAGTTTCCAGCATCTTGGAGTCTGTGGCAGCCAGCCCACTCCCAAATAGGGTTGCCAACCCTCCGGGAATGGCCCTGGAGTCTCCGGGAATTGAAGGTTAATCTCCAGGGCACTGCTGCGAGCAAAAAATCCTGGGAGAAAAATCATGGGGGCATTTTAAAAAAATTATGTTTTTTTCATACTCTTTGAACGCTTTCGTTTATTAGTTATAGAAATATTGGAAATGGGGGAAAAAAGGCTGTTTGACCGGGTAGGGCGACTGGAGGCAGGAGGTCATGTGATGAAACCTCCAGGGATACGGTCACCCAGACTTGGCAACCCCATCCTAGGCCATTTCCGGTGTCACTTTGACTGTCCACCAGCAGATCCAGGAAAGCTTGAAATACACGGTGGCCGTTGGCAAACTGATTTGCGTGCACCGCCACCACAGTAGCTCAGCGCGTCTTTGGCAGACGAACAGGGGGTTAAGGGTGTGGGGTGTAAGACAGATGGAAGAATATGTGATCGTTGTGAGGGATGGACCTCTGGTGTCACAATGCAGCTAAAAACCCTGGAACCAAGGCCATAAAAAAGGGCAAACCCAGCACTGGGGTTCATTTCCAGAGGGATAGAATTGAAAAGCAGAGAAGTTATGTTAAACTTGTACTGAACCTTGGTTAGACCACACTCGGAGTATTGCATGCAGTTCTGGTCTCCAGATGATAAAAAGGGTATAGAGGCACTAGAGAAGGTGCAAAAAAGATTTACATGGATGATACCAGAATTGAGAAGTTATACCTATTGGGAAAGGTTGAACAGGCTGGGGCTCTTTTCCCTAAAAAAAAAATAAAAAGCTGAGGGGTGACCTGATAGAGGTCTTTAAAATTATGAAAGAGTTTGATAGGGAAGACGTGGAGAAGATGTTTCCACTTGTGGGGAAGACCAGAACTAAGAATATAAGATAGTCACTAGAATCATAGAAAGGTTACAGCATGGAAGGAGGCCATTTGGCCCATTGCGTCCGTGCCGGCTCTCTGCAAGAGCAATCCAGCTAGTCCCACACCCCCGCCCTTTCCCCGTAGCCCTGCAAATGTTTTCCTTTCAAGTACTTGTCCAGTTCCCTTTTGAAGGCCATGATTGAATCTGCCTCCATCGCCCCCTCGGGCAGTGCATTCCAGATTCTAACCACTCGCTGTGTAAATATATTTTTCTTATTTCACCTTTGGTTCTTTTGCCAATCACCTTAAATCTATGTCCTCTGGTTCTTGACCCTTCCACCAATGGGAACCGTTTCTCTCTATCTACTCTGTCTAGACCCTTCATGATTTTGAATACCTCGATCAAATCTCCTCGCAACCGTCTCTGTCCCAAGGAGAACAACCCCAGCTTCTCCAGTCTATCCACGTAGCTAAAGTCCCTCATCCCTGGAATCATTCTAGTAAATCTCCTCTGCACCCTCTCTAAGGCCTTCACATCTTTCCTAAAGTGCGGTGCCCACAACTGGACACAATACACCAGCTGTGGCCGAACCAGTGTTTATAAAGGTTCATCATGACTTCCTTGCTTTTGTACTCTATGCCTCTATTTATAAAGCCCAGAATCCCGTATGCTTTTTTAACCGTTTTCTCAACCTCCCCTTCCACCTTCAACAATTTGTGCACATGTACCCCCAGATCTCTCTGTCCCTGTACCCCTTTTAGAGTTGTGCCCTCTAGTTTATATTGCCTCTCCTCATTCTTCCTACCGAAATGTATCATCTCGCATTTTTCTGTGTTAAATTTCATCTGCCACGTGTCCGCCCATTCCACCAGCCTGTCTATATCCTCTTGAAGCCGATCACTATCCTCCTCACTGTTCACTACCCTTCCAAGTTTTGTGTCATCTGCAAATTTGGAAATTGTGCCCTGTACACCCAAGTCCAAGTCATTAATATATATCAAGAAAAGCAGTGGTCCCAGCACTGACCCCTGGGGAACACCACTGTACACCTCCCTCCAGTCTGAGAAACAACCATTCACCACTACTCTCTGCTTCCTGTTACTTAGCCAATTCTGTATCCATGCTGCTACTACCCCTTTTATTCTATGGGTATCAATCTTGATGACAAGCCTATTGTGCGGCACTTTATCAAATGCCTTTTGAAAGTCCATGTATACCACATCAACTGCATTGCCCTCATCGACCCTCTCTGTTACCTCATGAAAAAGCTCTATCAAGTTAGTTAAACACGATTTGCCTTTAACAAATCTGTGCTGGCTTTCCCTAATCAATCCACACTTGTCCAAGTGACTGTTAATTCTGTCCTGGATTATCATTTCTAAAAGTTTCCCCACCACTGAGGTTAAACTGACCGGCCTGTAGTTACTGGGTTTATCCTTACACCCTTTTTTGAACAAGGGTGTAACATTTGCAATTCTCCAGTCCTCTGGCACCACCCCCGTATCTAAGGATGTTTGGAAGATTATGGCCAGTACCTCCGCAATTTCCACCCTTACTTCCCTCAGCAACCTAGGATGCATCCCATCCGGACCGGGTGATTTATCTACTTTAAGTACAGCCAGCCTTTCTAGTACCTCCTCTTTATCAATTTTTAGCCCATCCAGTATCTCAACAACATCTTCCTTTGCTGAGACTCTGGCAGCATCTTCTTCCTTGGTAAAGACAGATGCAAAGTCCTCATTTAGTACCTCAGCCATGCCCTCTGCCTCCATGAGTAGACCTCCTTTCTGGTCCCTAATCGGTCCCACCCCTCCCCTTACTACCCGTTTACTGTGCCTGTAGAAGACTTTTGGATTCCCTTTTATGTTGGCCGCCAGTCTATTCTCATACTATCTCTTTGCCCCTATTATTTCATTTTTCACTTCCCCTCTGAACTTTCTATATTCAGCCTGGTTCTCACTTGCGATATCAACCTGACATCTCTCATACGCCCCTTTTCTCTGCTGCATCTTACTCTCTATCTCATTTGTCAAGCAGGGAGCTCTGGCTTATAAATTCAATAGGGAATTCAGGAGAAACTTCTTTACCCAGAGAGTGGGTGGAATGTGGAACTCGCTACAACAAGGAGTAGTTGAGGTGAATAGTATAGTTATATTTAAAGGGAAGCTGGATAAACACATGAGAGAGAAAGGAATAGAAGGATATGCTGATAGGGTGAGATGACGAGGGATAGGAGGAGGCTCGTGTGGAATATAAACACCGGCATGGACCAGTTGGGCAGAATGGCCTGTTTCTGTGCCGTACATGCTATGTAATTTGGAAATGGGGGAACTGTAGACTAGAAAGACTCCTGTTTGATGCCTGGTCTGTGCTGACTTCAGCTGATCTCAGCTCGGGTAGCAGCAGGGGAGCTACAGTTGACCTCAGCACCACCGGGCTAGGAAGTAGGCTGATACTCGGTCGACGGACCTGCTTCTGGTCACTATGCGGTAACCCCCGCTCCAAAGCTGGACTTGTGGATGTCTGGTGTGGGCTGGATCGGGCATAGATGTGGTGCCTTCCATGTTTGAATAGTCTGCTGCTGTGAAGAATGGCCACTTGGGCAAAATATATTGTGGGACCCGGCGTGAGGCAGTGCCGTCGAGAAAGAAGAGGGGAAAAGGGACAAAAAGAACGTCAAATATAAAAGCGTCAGCAGCACATGGCCAGTGACACAGTGAAGCCATTGTGCATTGTTCTGTTTACTGATATAGAATCACACAACACAGAAGGAGGCCATTCTGCCCATCGTGCCATCTTTTAAAGAGCTACCCAATTAGTCCCACTCCCCTGCTCTTCCCCATATCCAATTCCCTTTTGAAAGTTACTATCCTTGATAATTCAATGAGTTTGATTATTAATGTGAATTTGGATGTTTAATGTCCATTTGACATTACTTCTTGCCCCCTACAGGTGCAGCATTATTGGTTGATTTATGCCAAAAAGGTTGACCGATTGGTGGAAGAAAGTTTCAGACTAAACGTTAAACGATCCCTGCTGGAACTGTCCAAGGCCATTAATGGGGATCCCAAATCCACGCCAAATTCCCTCTTCCGGGTCCTGGTGACACTTCAGGATGACATGCCGCGCAGCCAAGGACAGGTATTAACATTTCACAGCTCTTTTATCCAGTGGGAGCAGACGAGCTTTTCACAGAATGTACCTTGTGCAGTTGATGGAAGGTTGAGGTGTTTGATAGGGTGGATAGAGAGAAACTATTTCCTCTGGTGGGGGGAGTCCAGAACAACGGGGCAGAACCTTAAAATTAGAGCCATGCCGTTCAGGAATGAAATCAGGCAGCACTTTTTCACACAAAGGGAACTCGGGAACTCTCTTCCCCCATAAAGGCTGTGGATGCTGGGGGTCAGTTGGAGCTTTCAAGACTGAGATTGATAGATTTTTGTTGGGTAAGGGTATCGAGGGATACGGATCAAAGGTGGGGCAAATGGAGTTACGGTACAGATCAGCCATGAGCTAATTGATTGGCGGAGCAGGCTCGAGGGGTTGACTGGCCTCCTCTTGTTCCTATGTCCCTATGATAAGCAGGGGCCACCCCCCCGCCCCCAGAATGATCCCTCTGCCCCACTCAGATCCACGACATAAAGAGGCTCATTGTACAGACGCACACTCCCAGTGGGGGCGCTCCTCCCACTGGTCGTGCTTAATGATTGGAGAGTCCTGGAGATTTTGCAATATGCACTCTGCCGGGCGAGACAGTGCCCAGTGTCGGCCCAAATTTCGCTCACCTATACCTGACCCCTTTTTGGTTTGATTTGGAGGAGTAAGAAAAGGAAAAGTTGAGTTTGTAAAGTAAGACCACCCAGAACAGGCTGAGCTGAAGGAACTTGGGCACAGTAGCCCCATAAGCCCACTGTTTGAAACAGAATCCAGAGGGAGCGAGAGGTGGATGCAGAAACCTCAACAAATAATGAACGTATGGAATGCTGGATTTGCACTCTGCTGATTGAAGTGGCAGCCGTGGCTCAGTGGGTCACAGTCTCGCCTCTGAGTCCAAAGGTCGTGGGTTCAAGCTCCACGCCAGAGACTTGAGCTCATACGGGAGGGGACGAACTGGCAGTGGGAGTCAATCGGGACGGGGGCGACTGGGTCAGGAGCCGATTGGGATATCGGGAGGGTGGAGTCGATCGGGAAGGGGCTCGGTCAGGAGTGGGGGGTCAATCGGGAGGGGGGTAAGTGGTGCTCGGTAGCAGCTCGTGATTTTAATGTGGAGTCGGGAGAAGCTCACCTGAACCTTCCAGCATCACATTCAGGTAAATATATTTTAACAACTCAGCGTTTTGGCGGCCCCTTTACAGACCGCTGGTTCGGCTGCATGTAGACTTGGTTTTACGGACCGTTGGTTCGGCTGCATGTCGATCTGGTTTTACGGACCGTTGGTTCGGCTGCATGTCGATCTGGTTTTATGGACCGTTGGTTCGGCTGCATGTAGACCTGGTTTTACGGATCATTGGTTCGGCTGTATGTAGATCTGGTTTTATGGACCGTTGGTTCGGCTGCATGTAGACCTGGTTTTACGGATCATTGGTTCGGCTGTATGTAGATCTGGTTTTATGGACCGTTGGTTCGGCTGCATGTAGACCTGGTTTTACGGATCATTGGTTCGGCTGTATGTAGATCTGGTTTTATGGACCGTTGGTTCGGCAGCATGTAGACCTGGTTTTATGGACCGTTGGTTCGGCTGCATGTAGACCTGGTTTTATGGACCGTTGGTTCAGCTGCATGTAGACCTGGTTTTACGGACCGTTGGTTCGGCAGCATGTAGACCTGGTTTTATGGACCGTTGGTTCGGCAGCATGTAGACCTGGTTTTATGGACCGTTGGTTCGGCTGCATGTAGACCTGGTTTTATGGACCGTTGGTTCGGCAGCATGTAGACCTGGTTTTCCTGAACACAGCTGATTCAGTGCCGGCTGCGTTCAGGGAAACCCAATTTTGCACAGGGGACCTCAACAGGTGTAAGCGAGCCCTAGGTGCCCGTTTAGCGCCTGAGGCGAGGTGCCATTGAATTTCTTGGCCCCAGTCTTCGCTTTCACTTTCACTTTTTGTACTCCCTCCTCTTAAACTGTGCAGTTTGTAATCCAGAACACTGGTGGCACCAATTGGGTAAATTACCAGAAGATTCACATGAATTATGAAATTAATTTTGTATTTCTTTGTCGACATGAATGAAAAGCCCATGTGGATGATTTGTAAGCAGCAGGCAGCTGTGGTGAAAGGATACAACATTCATAGACACCGTGAAGCATAATGTGGTGAGAAATACCACAGTACACAGGAAAGTTACATGAAGATAAATGTTCTGAATTAGTACATTTATCGAGAAAGCAGCAGTCAGTGTTTGCTAATGCTTGTCATGTCAGTAATGCTGCTGTTGAGACCCGTTATGCCATTGCCCATGAAATAGCTGTGTCATCAAAACCATTTTCCAAGGGAGAATTTTTGATGCTCAAAAACTGCAGAAATTGCATCTCCAGATACCTTTTGCTGAATGTTAGTCAAACACAAGTGCCAGGATATCGGATCAGGCCCACCATATAAAATGAGGTTGACACCCCCGCTCTAAACTATCTTGAGTTCGTGCCCCAAAAATTGTATAGTGCAGGTGTTGCTAATGATGTCAACACTGGCTGACTCTCTCATCTAAATTCACCAAAAACAAAGAGAATGACGTTTGTTTTCGTTGTCCCTTTATGCTGGTCTCTGCCTACTGCAGCTGCTCATTCTCTATTTATCTCCTTTTACCAATTTGCTTTCAGGTGGAGTTTTCGCCCACACTAGCTAAGCTTGCAAATATTGTCAACAGCATTAGTGCTCAGATTAAGACCACCCTCTCTGTCTTCAAGCGTATACCAGAGCTACTGACAAGGAGGAAATCTACTCTACAGCCTGTCTTCCTATCTATTGGTAAGCAGTGATTACATGACCCTCAATTCTTAGCTGTATTGTTCTTGCACGTTGTGTGGGTCTTTACCAACAAAGTTATTACACCACAAAACGTCACACTATAAAACATTGCACTACATAGCTCCACACCGCAAAACGTCACACCATAAAGCGTCTCATCACTAGGCGTCTTACCGCTAGGCATCTCACCACAAAACATCACACTTGGTAACATCACCATAAAGCGTTTCACCGCGAGGTGTCACACTGCAAAACGTCACACCATAAAGCGTCACACCACGAGGCATCTCACCGCGAAATGTCACATCGCGTATCGTCACTGTAGAGTGCTTCACCACGAGGTGTCACACCGTGAAGGGTCACATCGCGAAACGTCACACTGTAAAGCGTCTCACCGTGAAGCGTCTTGCCGTGAGGCGTCTCACCGCTTGGCATCTCGCCACAAAACATCACACTTGGTAACGTCACTGTAAAGCGTTTCACCGCGAGGCGTCACACCATGAAACATCACACCGCAAAACGTTACGCTGTAAAGTGTCTCACTGCGAGGTGTCTCACCACAAAATATCTCACGTCAAATCCAACCTACATTGGCTCCTGGTCCAGCAACGCCTCGATTTTAAAATTCTCCTCCTTGTTTTCAAATTCCTCCATGGCCCTCGCCCCTCCCTATCTCTGTAACCTCCTCCAGCCCTACAACCCTCCGAGATCTCTGCACTCCTCCAATTCTGGCCTCTTGCACATCCCCGATTTTTATCGCTCCACCATTGGCGGCCGTGCCTTCAGCTGCCTGGGCCCTAAGCTCCGCACCTCCCAAACCCGCGACCTCTACCACCTAGAAGGACAAGGGCAGCAGGCACATGGGAACAACACCACCTGCACGTTCCCCTCCAAGTTACACACCATCCCGACTTGGAAATATATCGCCGTTCCTTCATCGTCACTGGGTCAAAATCCTGGAACTCCCTTCCTAACAGCACTGTGGGAGAACCTTCACCACACGGACTGCAGCGGTTCAAGGCAGCGGCTCACCACCACCTTCTCGAGGGCAATTAGGGATGGGCAATAAATGCTGGCCTCGCCAGCGACGCCCACATCCCATGAACGAATAATTAAAAAAAATTCCCTCCCTAAACCTCTCCGCCTCTCTCTCCTCCTTTATAACGCTCCTTAAAACCTACCTTTTTCACCAGTCCTAACATCTCCTTAAGTGGCTCGGTGCCAAATTTTGTCTGATTACGTCCCTGTGAAGCGCCTTGGGGACGTTTTACTACGTTAAAAGTGCTATATAAATGCAAGTCGTTGTGTTGTTGCAATGTATTTTCTCCTTGTAGAGCAGGATGAGGAGATTAAGAAGATCCAAGGTCAGATCAGCACCGGCATGACAACCAATGCTTCGAATCTTCAGAACTACCTGAAAACCTGGGACACTTATCGCGAGATCTGGGAGATCAACAAAGATTCTTTCATCCGCCGTTACCAGCGTCTCAAACCGGCTGTGTCATCCTTTGATGCGGATATTGCCCGGTGAGAAATCCCGCTTTCCCCCCCCCCCCAGTTTATGCCCCTTTTTCCTTCTCCCTGAAGCTGCTCACTAGTGCGACAATTCTTTCAGCCCATTGACCGCATTCTTCATGTGTGAGCCTAGACATTGTCTGTCTTCAACCTATGTTGTGGAGATGCCGGTGATGGACTGGGGTTGACAATTGAAAACAATTTTACAACACCAAGTTATAGTCCAACAATTTTATTTGAAAATCACAAGCTTTCGGAGGCTTCCTCCTTCCTCAGGTGAATGTGGAAGGAGGAAGCCTCCGAAAGCTTGTGATTTTCAAATAAAATTGTTGGACTATAACTTGGTGTTGTAAAATTGTTTTCAATTGTTCAACCTATGTGAGTGAGGGGTTGGGCGGGGTGGGGGGGGAGCTTTGAATTCGGGCATCATCCTGGCCTCACCCAACCCCTGTACGCAAGTACCTACCAGCTAGGGCCGCTGGACTGCAATCGGGAACAGGAACCCTGGCTGATTTTATTCAGAGTGTCCATTGACACCACTGTGTGTGCCAACGAATTGGGGGTGGGGTGGGGTGGGATTTACGGCAGGACTCACAGCAAACAGTCTATTTTACAGCAAAGTCTATTTAAAGAGTATGAACTACAGCAAATAGAACTCATAACTAAAACTACAGCAAAGTCTCGATTAAAGCAGTGAGTGGAGGATAGTCACACACAAATTATGTGCGTAAAATCAATCCCAGTCACTTACAGTAGTGATTGATGGGGAACTACCCAATCATCTCCGTTCTGGCCGGGAATAGTGGTGTCAGGATATGCAGCCGGTTTGATTTCCCTCCCTAGCCTGGGGGACTGAGGCTAGATGTATCACCCCTGCTGCTGCCCTGACTGAGACCAGCTAGCCTACACTGCAAATCTTCACAATTCTGTGGGTGCCTGGAACACATACAGTGAGATCTGGGAAGTCGGACCTGGGCCACATGACACGATTATTCCAGTGCTGCCAGTGCAATGTGGTGTTTGTGGCAGGCGGCAGGCCAGCGTTCAATTGTGGAGGTGTTGTGGGGATGGATGAATATTTTGGAGTGTTTTTTCTTTAGGGCGTATTTACGCAGATGTTGGCTCCCCACACCTGGGACGCGCACAGCTGGCACCAACCCCAATGTAAACTCGACCGATTCACTAATGCCTAAGGCCAACTTCCAGGAAAACCCAGTAAAAATTTGCATGTTTTTTATGCAGTCCTAAAATAATCGGCACTAGCATGGCTCTCGCACAACATAAAGCAGTTCAATCTTGTCTTCCTCCTACACTCTACAGGCTTTTAAAACCCAAGCTTGCTGTGCTCTAATTCCTACTTTTTGAATTGACAAACCACGGTTGGAGCATGGCATGCAGTTCTGGACACCCCACTGTAGGAAAAATATTGGAGCCTGGGAGAGTGGACTGCAAAGATTCACTGGAATACTAGCAGAAATTAAGATTATTGTTCTTTACCCAGAGAGTGGTGAGAATGTGGAACTCGCTCCCACAAGGAGTAGTTGAGGTGAATAGTGTAGATGGATTTAAGGGGGAAGCTGGATAAACACATGAGGGAGAAAGGAATAGAAGGATATGCAGATAGGGTGAGATGAGGTAGGGAGGGAGGAGGCTCGTGTGGAGCATAAACACCAGCATGGACCAGTTGGACCGAATGGCCTGTTCCTGAGCTGTAAAATTCTATGTGATTCTGATTGCGGAGGTATTGGGGGTTGGATGAATATTTTGGAGTGTTTTTTCTTTTGGGAGCATTTATGAAGATGTTGGCTGATTCAACCACTGGTTGGCTGATTCGGTAATAAGGGATTATAGATTCTGGAGGAATGAAAAGGGCATTAGAAGACATTTTTCACACAGAGGGTTATTAGAATCTGGAATGCTTTACCTACTGAGGCAAAGACTGTAGCATCATTTAAAAGAGAAGTGGATAAGGATTTGAAAAGGAAGAATACAAAAGGAATCGGAGAAAGGGCAGGGGAATGGGACTGGAGTGGAGAGCTCCAGTGAAGAGCCAGCACTGGTACAAACACAATACGCCTCCTATCCTGGCCGCAATCAGCTGAGCTGTGGGACTTGGCCATACACCAAGACTTTTCAATTGAAAGCAAAATCGCATGCTATAACAGTAAGGTTGCACAGCCCAGTGATATTTCACCCACCGTTAACAGGTACCGCTTGCTCCTTAACTCAACTCGTATTCTGCTCTTCTGTTGCAGCTACACAGAAGTGGCCAACAATGTCCAGAAGGAGGAGACTGTCGTGCAGATTCAATTTGTGCTTCTCGATTGTTCCCCGTTGAAATTCTCCCTGGTTCAGCACTGCAACGAGTGGCAAAATAAGTTCACCACCCTGCTGAGTGAGATGGCAAGCCGCATGCTGCTGGACTTCCACTACTTCCTTGATGAAAATGGATCAAAGTGGGTACACGCACAGCTCTAGTACAAGTGATGTAACACTGTCTGCACTTTTTTTTTCTATTTTCTTCCTGAAAATCTGGGAGTTCTATTTGTGTTGAACTCTTTTTGTTTCTCTTCCCCCTCGGTTAATTATTAATGGACAGGGATGCTTTCTCCTTTAATCTTTTAAAAGATGTCTCCCTCCTATCCTGAAGGTTATCGTGTTCACTTGCACGTTCTCTCTCTCTCTCTCTCTCTGTCCCTCTCCCTCTCTCTGGGGTACAGTTCCACAGGCATGAGCCGCTCTCCAGCACCTTGCCCGAGTGGCTGTTCGTCGTGTGCGAGCCTAGGCAGTGAGTGTCGGCCGTTTTGTTTCTTGAGTCTTGATGGGCATTGTGTCCTCGCCAACATAGACACTTTCCAGCAGGCGTTACTGGTTAGTGATCCCCTGGCCGGTGTTTCCTGCTCCTGAGCCTGGACATGCTAAGGCCAAAGGTCAGCTAAATCGGAATGAACCATGGATCTGCCTAGACCATTGGCTCTATCATCAGCATCGCCCGCATCCCGAGAACGCATTCTTAAAAAGCACTTGACAGGGCTTAATTTCCTCATATGACATCTTACTATTCTGGCAGGGGTGTCAATCCATCTGAAATAAATAAGTTCCACGGACGGATGGGTTTGATATGAATGCACTAAGTGTTGCCCACAAATATGGGCAACAATAATTCCCAGGTCAGTGGCCAGTGGGAGTCTCCCTCTCGTTGCAATCACCTGATTCTGTGCAGTTCTTAAAGGAAATTCTTTACAGAAAGAGAAAGGGAAGGTGGAAGAAATGGTGCTGAAAGATGGGGGCATAGGACAGCTCTTTCAAGGACCTGGCACAGGCACGATGGGTCGAATGACCTCCTTCTGTGCTGTAAGATTCTATGATTCTATATGTGCAAACATTTTGTTATTCATAATAGTACAATATTCAGCTCGAGCAATTGCTGAAACACTGATTCATTTGCATCACTGTCCCTGTCGATTTGTGACGAAGATCAGTGTCTCACTGCAACTGACTGCCACTCTCTCCTCTGTCCATTTAGCATCAGCCATATTCCACAGAACTTGCAAGAACTGACCGCTGGTCTGCAGCTCCTGGAGCAGCTTCATGAGGAACTTCCAAAGACAGAGGCACGCATCGCACCCATCCACGAGCAGTTCATCATCCTGGAGAAATACGAGTTCCAAATAGACGAAAATGTAAGTGCACCGCCCGGGCTGTAAGGAGAGGACTCGGCCGCTGTACCTTCACCTTTCCTTCCTGTCTCATCCTCATTCGCTTCTTTCGCAGATCCAGCACAGACTGGAGTCACTGAATGGCGAATGGCTCACCTTCCAGCAGACTATCATTGACAGCGAGGTCATGCTGAAGAAGCAGAAGGAGAGGTTCCGGAGCGGCCTAATCCACTCCGCTGAGGAGATGAAGAAGAAGACTCACAGTGCTATCGAGGATTTTGCCCAGAGAGGTAGACAGCCCTTACTGGCACAAAACTGTCCAAGGCAAAAGAGCTCGCCGCCCCAGAAACCTACATTCCCCTGTTTCTCTAACTAGCTACTAACTCGTAGTGCTACAATATTCACCTAGAGCAGTTAAAGAAAGAAAGAATTTGCGCCTTTCACAATCTCAGGACGTCCCAAAGCCCTTCACCGCCAGTGAAGTACTTTTGAAGTGTAGTCACTGCTGTAATGTGGGAAACGCAGCAGCCAATTTCACGCACAGCAAGATCCCACAAACATTAATGTGATAATGACCTGCTTTTTAGTGTTGTTGGTTGAGGGATAACTATTGGTCAGGACACCGGCGGAGTGTAAAAGGTTTCGATCATATTATAAAACACGTTTTCGATCTCTGATCCCAGTTTAAAAAAAACACCAGGGAGAACTCCCCTGCTCTTCTCCATAGTGCTGTGGGATCATTTATGTCCACCTGAGAGGGCAGATGGGGCCTTGGTTTAACGTCTCATCTGAAAGACGGCACCTTCGGCATTGCAGCACTCCCTCAGTACTGCACTGGGAGTGTCAGCCTGGATTATGTGCTCAAGTGTCTGGAGTGGGACTTGAAACCACAACCTTCTGACTCAGGGGTGAGAGTATTATCCACTGAGCCCCGGCCCATACTCTGACTTACTAATTTATTTGCATCAGTCTTGGTGTGAAACTTACTGGATACACCATTGTTAGCAAATTGGTTAATGGCCTCAGATAAAAATCCCTTGTTTTATCTATTTGAACAGTTTAATGGCTTTGTTAAAATAGTCAAATACAGGAATTCTATCCAAATCGTGTCGACCCACACTAGCACTGGAGCACAAGAAAGGAAAGCACAGAGCAGCAATAACTGGTGCTATTGATAAAGTGCCTGATTCACATCCGCAGGTTGAGAATGTTTCGTTGGGATGCAGGAAACGGAACTGGTTTGGTACAAAATTGGGGGATCGGAGTCTGTATGGGACAGCTGTGACTTTCCTTACTGACATTTATTAAATGAATGATACTGGTGGTCAAAGCGTACAAGAGGATTCTGACCCCTCCACCACCGCGCTGCTGGCAAGGGACCGGGATGTTTTTGTGGGTTTAAAGATCTGCCATTTTCTCTCCCTTTGCAGGGCCCTTCAGCAGTTCATTGGGCACTGAGGCCGCCCTGGCTCTGATCGCTGAATTCCGACAGAATCTCAACGCCCTGAAGCAAGAGGAAGATACCATCCGCAGCGGCCTCAACGTCTTCAAGATTGACCAGCCCTTGTCCAAAGAGTTGCAGAACCTGGAGAAGGTAAGCGAGTGCTGGGATCATAGAATAAATCAATCACACAGCACAGCAGGAGGCCATTCGGCCCATCGTGCCCGTGCCAGCTCTATGAAAGAGCTATCCAATTAGTCCCACTCCCCCCTGCTCTTTCCCCATAGCCCTGCACATTTCTCCTTTTCAAGTATACCTCTTTTTTGTCACCCCCCCACCCCCCCAGACTCGACTATTCCAATTCTCTCCTGGCCGGCCTCCCACTTACAACCTCCGTAAACTTGAACTCATCCAAAACTCTGCTGCCCATATCTTAACTCGCACCAAGTCCCGTTCACCCATCACCCCCTGTGCTCGCTGACCTACATTGGCTCCTGGCAACACCTTGATTTAAAATTCTCATTCTTGTTTTCAAATCCCTCCATGGCCCTCGCCCCCTCCCTATCTCTGTAACCTCCTCCAGCCCTACAACCCTAAAATTTCTGGCCTCTTACACATCCCCCGATTTCCATCGCTCCACCATTGGCAGCCGTGCCTTCAGCTGCCTGGGCCCTAAGCTCTGGAATTCCCTCCCTAAACCTCTCCGCCTCTCTCTCCTCCTTTAAGACGCTCCTTAAAACCTACCTCTTTGACCAAGCTTTTGGTCACCTGTCCTAATATCTCCTTATGTGGCTCGGTGTCAAATTTAGTTTGATAATCGCTCCTGTGAAGCGCCTTGGGACGTTTTACTATATTAAAGGCGCTATATAAATGCAAGTTGTTGTCATTGTTATATCCAATTCCCTTTTGAAAGTTATTATTGAATCTGCTCCCACCACTCTTTCAGGCAGTGCATTCCGGATCATAATAACTCGCTGCGTTAAAAAACAATTCTCCTCATCTCCCCTCTGGTTCTTTTGCCGATCACCTTAAATCTGTGTCTTCTGGTTACCAGCAGAAACAGTTTCTGTTAATTTTATCTATGTATCATTCACAAGTCATGGGCATCTTTTGAACTTTTCTTTTTGCTTTGGTTCCTAGGATCTGGATTACATTCAACAGGCGTGGGAGGTCACCAAGCAATGGGAAGAATCCTGGGTAGAGTGGAAGGAGGGAAAGTTCAGCTCACTAAAGACGCAGGTTATGGAGAATACTGCGCAGGGATACTACAAGAAACTGCACAAGCTCAGCCAGACTCTCAAGGTATTTAACGTGATAACGTTCAACCCCTCTAGAATGTGAATACTGCCCCTTTGTTTACACAGACAGAAATTTACTGTCAATCCATTCACCAGTGCACTTAAAGTAACGCACAGAGCAATGTCAATACAGGACAGAGAAACTGTGAAATTCCTAACCTTCTTCAGCCTGCCCTGCCTCCTGCTATCTAAAGCCAAGCTTGGCACCACCTAACTACTATTTCTTGATTTACCCCATCTTCTTTCCTACTCTGTTCAACCATGCTTGGCCTTTCACTTCAATCAAAAAGAAAACAAGCTTATTTTGGAGGAGGAGGCTGCAATTTCTCTCACCACCACCTATCCTTCTCGGAGGATGCGATGGTGCATATAGTCCAATTCTACATCTCCGCAGATACGTGCTGCTTTGTTCACCTGATGCAAGGGGCATTTGAGCAGATGGTATTGCAGAAATGGACAGAAAAGAAACCCGAGAAGGACTTTAATTCACTACAACAGTTTGATTTCTAAATGGTAAGTGATGAGGAGACACTCCTCATCACTTTCAAGGAGAAAATCTCCGAAAGCTTGTGAATTTAAAATAAAATTGCTGGACTATAACTTGGTGTTGTAAAATTGTTTACAACTCTTCTCAGGTGCAATAGAAGGTACGGTGAAACTCCCAAAAATACAGACACTTATTGAGAGACCCAAATAACTTGCATGGTAAAATATACAAGAGGCACCCTGAAACCACGGACACTCGCAAATTACCAACTACAGACCGCCTTCAACGCCCCAAGCCCTTTTACAACTTAACACACCGGACACGGCCTGTTGCATCGCCGCTGTGTCGAACTTTCACTGAGTTGGCATCATTGACCCTTTCGCTATGGATGCTGGGTAAAGAACGCCACCATTCGACGGAAAATTTTTACAGTACATTTTGAAAATAAGGATACCTGCAAAAAAAGGGCAGCCAGTGCCTGTCCCTGAGGTGTCCGCACAAGGCAGCTTTCACTGTTTCAGAGCAGAAAGGGTTAATGGCATGTTTATGTTCTACTCCTTAGGACAGGAACTGGGACATTATAGCTTCATCAAAGCACAAGGTCCAGCAGTTTAAGAAGACAATGCCACTGATTACAGACTTGAGGAATCCAGCCATGCGCGACAGGTGAGGCGGTGGCTTTGGAAAGTCTTTCCTCTTTCGTTAGTTATTCCGTTACCCCCACTCCCTCACTTTACTGGACAGCATGACTCTCCTCTTCAGCTGGCTGAACCTTTGGCTCCAGTTTTCAGCCAGTGAGAGGTCAGTTTTAACAGCCATGTAGTGGGGATCTGGGAGCCAGAGGAAAAACAGGGCAGTAAAGGCGCATAAAGTCAGTTGTTTTTAAAGAAAAGATTTCTTGAAACATTGGAAAAAAAGCTTCATAACTGTACAGCCATAGGTGCAGGAGATTTCACCCTCCTGCTGCTCTCTGCCTGTGGACACTCTTTCATGTCCCACCAGCTAAAGACAGCCATCACGATTTTCTGTCCTTCAATTTTAACGGATGGAAAATCATAGCCTGTGTATTTCCTGACACCTGCTTCGCAGCTCAGACAGAACAAGTACCCTAATATATATCTTTTAAAATAGTGTCTTGTATATTAAACTGTTAAAAGCGCTCCATGGTGCCTGTTCAAAAATTAGGTGTATACTGAGAAAATGTGGCTGGAGGTTTTTGTATAATTTTAATCCATCAGGTCAGGTCTCCTTGCCTATAAAAAAAGAAAGACTTGCATTTCTACAGCGCTTTTCACAACCTCAGGATGTCCCAATGCGCTTCGCCGCCAATGAAGTACTTTTTGAAGCACACATCACTGTTGTAATGTAGGAAATGCGGCAGCCGATTTGCGCACAGCAAGATCCCACAAACAGCAATGTGATAATGACCAGATCATCTGTTTTAGTGATGTTGGTTGAGGGATAAATATTGGCCCAGCACATTGGGGAGGACTCCCCTGCTCTTCTTCGAAATAGTGGCCGTGGAATCTTTCCATCTACCTGAGAGGGCAGACAGGACCTCGGATTAACGTCTCATCCGAAGGACGGCACCTCCGACAATGCAGCGCTCCCTCAGTACTGACCCTCCGTCAGTGCAGCGCTCCCTCAGTACTGACCCTCCAACAGTGCAGCGCTCCCTCAGTACTGACCCTCCGACAGTGCAGCGCTCCCTCAGTACTGACCCTCCGACAATGCAGCGCTCCCTCAGTACTGACCCTCCGTCAGTGCAGCGCTCCCTCAGTACTGACCCTCCGACAGTGCAGCGCTCCCTCAGTACTGACCCTCCGACAGTGCAGCGCTCCCTCAGTACTGACCCTCCGACAATGCAGCGCTCCCTCAGTACTGACCCTCCGACAGTGCAGCGCTCCCTCAGTACTGACCCTCCGACAGTGCAGCGCTCCATCAGTACTGACCCTCCGACAGTGCAGCGCTCCATCAGTATTGACCCTCCGACAGTGCAGCGCTCCCTCAGTACTGACCCTCCGACAGTGCAGCGCTCCCTCAGTACTGACCCTCCGACAGTGCAGCGCTCCCTCAGTACTGACCCTCCGACAGTGCAGCGCTCCCTCAGTACTGACCCTCCGACAGTGCATCGCTCCCTCAGTACTGACCCTCCGACAGTGCGGCGCTCCCTCAGTACTGCCCTGGGAGTATCAGCCTGGATTATGGGCTCAAGACTCTGGAGTGGGACTTGAACTCACAATCTTCTGATTTGGAGGCAAGAGTGCTACCCACTGAGCCATAGCTCTGACTGGAAGAGACCCTTTGCTTCAGAGTAAACCAACTGATTGCAGTGGGGGCAGCAACTGGAGACTGGCCCGTGAGCCAAGCTGCTCCCCCTCTTCCTGTTTGAAGTAGTATTAAAAGTGGTTACTGATTTCCTACCCGTTACTAACTTTCAGACACTGGAACAACATCAAAGATGAGGTGCAGAGGCATTTTGACCAAACTAGTGATGACTTCACCCTGGAGAAGATCATTGAGCTGGGTTTGGAGCAACATGCTGAAGCAATCAACAGCATCTCAGCAGCTGCCAGCAAGGAGCTCTCCATCGAAATGGTAGGGAGAGCACACATTGTGCGGCCGACCTCTAGCTCTGTGCGCGACCTTATTATGTCAACAAGCCCCCCCCGCCCCCCCCCCCCCCCATACTCCACTACCTCCTTTCGGGTTGAGCTTTGCATCTTGAATGCCAATGATGGTGACTCTTGAGGGCAGTGTTGGCTCACACAGCAGTCCAGTGGGTATATGAACCTTCCGCTGTCTTACTGAGTCAGCGGTATACGCAGGTGGCCACATTCAGTCCCTGGTCTGTGCTGAGTTAGTTGGTCTTTGCTGGGGTGACCGTGTCGGTGGGGAGAGGGGGTTCTATAAAAGGGCTTGAACAGGAAACAAAAAAGGTTGGCCAGATTTCCTGCTGCTAATCACTATTCAATGATCCCTGTTTGAAACATTAGCGAGATGGATATGATGCCCTCCGTGGTCGAATATTCCATTGACACTTAGCAGGTAATTCTTGGGAGTCCGTTCTACCAGCAAGGAGTGCTTGAATTTTCAATTTGCACTTTTTGCGGCGAAGGAAGGCTCTTCACTGGCATCTCAGACTCCAGAAAACTGCCCCTTTACTGTCTAGGAGAATGGCCAGCTGGGCAAAGGGTACCACAGTGGGTGGCTGGGGCCCCTACAGGAACCATGTACCAGCATCGGCCGGTGCTCTCACGAGAGGAGGGGAGAAGACCGGAGAGACTGAAGGAACCAGTGATGCCCTGACACGGTGATCGGCTGCTCAATTGATCAGGCATTTGCCTGTGGAAACAGTTCCATAATATCAGTGAGACAGATCAGAGGAGCTCTGACCTCCAGTGAGCTGGGAGCCTGACAACAAACCTAGATTTTTGCTCACCAGGTATAACTGTACATTAAACAAATTTTACAAGGTCTCATCTTTCAACAGGCTTTGGAAGCAATGAAGAAAACTTGGGATGTTACCACTCTCGATCTTATGCCGTACAAGGAAAAAGGCCATTTTAAGCTGAGGTGGGTCCTTAACGAAACAAAGACAAAGACACTGAAAGAGAAGGAAATATCAGGAGATTGTAACTCTAATCCCCCCCCCCCCGCCCCCCCACCCACTGCCATCAAAATTAATGTTTGGGCCTAGGGCACTGCCCTGAGGAACTCCTGCAGCAATGTCCTGGGGCTGAGATGATTGGCCTCCAACAATCACTACCATCTTCCTTTGTGCTGGGTATGACTCCAGCCACTGGAGAGTTTTCCCCCTGATTCCCATTGACTTCAATTTTACTCGGGCTCCTTGGTGCCACACTCGGTCAAATGCTGCCTTGATGTCAAGGGCAGTCACTCTCACCTCGCTTGAGGGTGAAAGGAATAGAAGGATATGCTGATAGGGTGAGAAGCTCTTGCATAGAGTCGGCTTGGACTCGATGGGCCGAATGGCCTCCTTCCGTGTCGTAACCTTTCTATGATTCTATGTAGAGGAGTGGGAGGAGGCTCGTGTGGAGCATAAATGCCGGCAATGACCAGTTGGGCCGAATGGCCTGTTTTTGTGCTGTAAATTATATGTAATTTAAAATTATGAAGGGTTTGATAGGGTAGACGTAGAGATGATGTTTCCACTTGTGGGGGAGACCAGAACTAGGGGCCATAAATATAAGATCGTTACTAATAAATCCAATAGGGAATTCAGGAGAAACTTCTTTACCCAGAGAGTGGTGAGAATGTGGAACTCGCTCCCACAAGGAGTGGTTGAGGTGAATAGTGTAGATGCATTAAAGGGGAAGCTGGATAAACACACATGAGGGAGAAAGGAATAAAAGGATATGCTGATAGGGTGAGATGGAGTAGGGAAGGGGGAGGCTCGTGTGGAGCATAAACACCGGCATGGACCAGTTGGGCTGAATGGCCTGTTTCTGTGCTGTACATTCTGTGTAATGCTGCCCACTGCCAAGAAAAAAGTCCTCACCAAAACAGAATAAAACCCCAGCCCTTCAGACTCTGCATGAAGATATTGGAAAGACCGACCTGGACTGGCGTGTAGCACCACACACACACACACACACACACACACACACACACACACACACCATCGATAAACCTCTCGAGCCTGGATGAAAATCCATTCGGATTCCAGTTCTTGCTTTGAAGCTTATTCAGTTGCAAAAAAAAAACAGCAGCAAGAAAACACGGCCAACAAACGAAAACCCGAAGGATGGAACGTTAAGTGTTTGTACAAAAGCTAATAACTAGTAACAGATGTTTTCCAGCTGTTTTAAGATGTTTCGTGTCTGAGCTTGGCCAGGCTCAGTCAGTCCCTCTAATTTGTAATTTGCAGCAGTGATTGTGCTGCTCAGAGTTAATGGCTCCCACTCCAAGCTAAGTTGTGCCTTTCATTCAAATGTGCCTGCTATATACAAAATGAAAATTTGTCAAGTGTACAGCCAGCACCTCTCAGTGCCAATACATGCAGTACGTGTATACAGTGCCAGTACATGCAGTACGTGTATACAGTGCCAATACATGCTGCATGTGTATACTATGCCAATACATGCTGCATGTGTATACTATGCCAATACATGCTGCATGTGTATACAGTGCCAATACATGCAGTACGTGTATACAGTGCCAGTACATGCAGTACGTGTATACTATGCCAATACATGCTGCATGTGTATACTATGCCAATACATGCTGCATGTGTATACTATGCCAATACATGCTGCATGTATATACTATGCCAGTACATGCAGTACGTGTATACAATTAGCTGGGTGGGTTGTGTAAATACTGGTATCTGTGAGCAGGACCGACGGTGTTGGTGGTGGAGGAGCTGCTGTTGATTTATCCGGACCTGTTTAGCTGCCGTGCAAACTGCACCTGGCTCTTGTACAGATGTTGTGCACCTCGAGTAATCCCTTTGATCACTTCGTATCCACAGTGCCTGATTCGCAATCCGCTGACCCCATGAATGCAAGGAGCCATTCCGTCGATGTTTCTTTATGTTTTTATTTTTTGTGCAGAGGAACCGATGAAATTTTCCAGATACTGGAGGAAAATCAACTCACGTTGTCAACCATGAAGTCCTCCCCCTATTTAAAGGCATTTGACAAGCTGGTGGATTATTGGGAACGCTGCCTCTCCCTCATTCTAGAGGTGATAGAAATGATCCTGACCGTGCAGAGGCAGTGGCTGTACCTGGAGGTAACTGGAATCATCACAGATATATCGCACTAGTGACCAACCAGTGTCTGATGTACACTACTGGCTGGTGAGCTTCCCGCCAGCAGTACAAACTCACAGGATTAATACATTGTCCTGTTTTTAATTTGGGAAAGAAAGTAAATTAAAGAAAGAACTTGCATTTCTGTAGCACCTTTCACGGCCTCAGGATGTCCCAAAGCGCTTTACAGCCAATTAAGTACTTTTGGAAGTGTAGTCTCTGTTATATAATGTAGGAGACGCAGCAGCCAATTTGCAAACAGCAAGGTCCCACAAACAGCAACATTATAACGACCAGATAATCTGTTTTCTGTGGTGTTGATTGAAGGATAAATATTGACCCAGGACGCCGGGGAGGACTCACCTGCTCCTCTTCGAAATAGTGCCCTAGGACCTTGTACGTCTACTTGAGAGGGCAGACGGGGCCTCGGTTTAACGTCTCATCCGAAAGACGGTTGGGTCAATTTCTGTGCTGATCAAAGTAGGGAATTGGAACCCTTCCTCTTGTGGCACCAGACACCAGTACAGTGTGAGCTTAGCGCGGTGAGAAAAGCTCCCTGTACTGATACCCTCCAATCCAACAATCAAGTAGGAATTCCTCTGGTCCCAATATGTGCAGAGTACATTAAAACTGTGCATAACAAACCAAGAGCAAATGGCTCTGGAGTTTGTTGCAGGAAAGGAGAGGCAGTTTACACTGAGAGATCAATGCTCTACTTGTCATTGAGCTACACAGCCCATGGGGGTCCCAGGTTCATTTTCCACTCTGTGCTCCGCCCACTCATCTCAGCTGGTGGGTGATGGCAATGCCTGGCCCCAGCAAAAGTCTCGGTGCAATCAGGAGAGGAGGGGAGAAAATTGGAAACCAGGAATGATACGTAATGAGCTCCTGGTTTTTTTTTATTTGCCGCAGAACATTTTCCTCGGCGAGGACATCAGAAAACAGCTTCCCCGAGAATCAGCAGAATTTGAGAACATCGACGCGCAATGGAAGGTCATAATGCAACGCATGAGTCGTGACACCAATGCTCTTCGAAGCACCCACCACCCAGGTGTGTTCAGTTCAGGGTACCGCACCTCAAGAAGGATATATTGGCCTTGGAGGGGTTGCAGCCCAGATTCTAGTCACCCCCACCCTCCCGCGATCAGACCCACCCCCCCACCTGATGCCCGAGCTCCCCGGCTGCAGCCTGGAGCCACTGGCCTACCCGCCTATCAGCCAGCCTCTCAATCTGGCTGTGGCTGGGGAAAACGATTCAAGAAATTTAAATCAGGCCCTGCCGTTAAATTTGGCAGAACCTCCGGGAAACCCGTATTTCCGCTAACTCTCCCTGCCCACCCCCCCCCCACACCCCACTCTGCCTTGCCATTATTATCGGGGCTACTGTCTCCGTATTCTTGCTCTTGTCCCCGTTCAATCCACTGCACCAATGGTGGCAGCTCATTCAGCCTCGAGCTCCTGCACTCTGGGCCACCTCTTCGCCTTGCCACCTCCCCACTTTCAAACACCGTAAGCCCTTCTCTTCACTGTGCCTCCCGTTCCCCCCACTAACTCGAACTCTCCCTGTCTTCCCTTTTTCCTTCCTGCTTGGACTGTACCACTTTTTCCTTCTAAAGTGGAGTGATTTGAGGCCTGGTTTGCGAGGAGCGGTGTAGGAACACAAGCTGCTGTTGTTGCATTCCACAGGTCTCCTGGACACACTGAACGGCATGAACCGAAAGCTGGAAGAGATTGAGAAATCCCTGGACATGTACTTGGAGACCAAGCGGCAGATCTTCCCTCGCTTCTACTTCCTGTCAAACGATGACCTGCTGGAGATCTTGGGACAGTCCCGTAACCCCACGGCAGTACAACCGCACATGAAGAAATGCTTCGACAATATCAAATCTCTCAAAATGCAAAAGGTAATGTCACTGGCTGCCGTTGCCTCATCCCCTAGAGGTGCTGACCCCACACTGGTGCACAATTTCATGGGTAGCGGTCGACATACGACCGTTCATGATGTGGAAACATGGTTATTAAGTGTTCGTAGGGTATTCCACTATATGACAGCCAAGCCCAGGCCTGTCCCCATCCATTAACCACATGCACTCATTCACAGGCGCTCACACTGACACTGACGCGCGCTCACACTGACACTGACGCGCGCTCACACTGACACTGACGCGCGCTCACACTGACACTGACGCGCGCTCACACTGACACTGACGCGCGCTCACACTGACACTGACGCGCGCTCACACTGACACTGACGCGCGCTCACACTGACACTGACGCGCGCTCACACTGACACTGACGCGCGCTCACACTGACACAATCACAGACATTCTCACACACCAGCTTGCACATGCATGCGCACGCTCACACATGCACACTCACACTGACACGCACACATTCTCTCTCTCTCTCACACGCACACACACACTATAACACCGAGGGACATTAATCCTGGCTGATTTTTCCACTCCCAAACCTGGGGCGTTGGGGCAAATTTTACACCGCCTACTTTCTGCATAGAAATGCACACATTTATGTCTCCTGATAGTATGCTGCTTTACAGCTCTCCAAACTAGTTGCATTATACATCATAAAAAGAAATTAAGACTTGTATTTATAGAGCACCTTTCACTTTTTGAAGTGTAGTCACTGTTGTTAATGCAGGAAATGTGGCAGCCAATTTATGCACAGCAAGCTCCCACAAACAGAAACGTGATAATGACCAGGAAATCTGTTTTTTTTAGTGATGTTGGTTGAGGGATAAATGTTGGCCCAGGACACCGGGGAGATCTCCCCCTGCTCCTCTTCACAATGGGACCTTTTACATCCACCTGAGAGGGCAGACGGGGCCTCGGTTTAACGTCTCATCCGAAAGTGCCTTCGACACTTGACGGCACCTCCGACAGTGCACCACTCCTCAGTACTGACCCTCCGACAGTGCAGCGCTCCCTCAGTACTGACCCTCCGACAGTACACCACTCCTCAGTACTGACCCTCCGACAGTGCAGCGCTCCCTCAGTACTGACCCTCCGACAGTGCACCACTCCTCAGTACTGACCCTCCGACAGTGCGGCGCTCCCTCAGTACTGACCCTCCGACAGCGCGGCGCTCCCTCAGTACTGACCCTCCGACAGTGCGGCGCTCCCTCAGTACTGACCCTCCGACAGTGCGGCGTCCCTCAGTACTGACCCTCCGACAGTGCGGCGTCCCTCAGTACTGACCCTCCGACAGTGCGGCGTCCCTCAGTACTGACCCTCCGACAGTGCGGCGTCCCTCAGTACTGACCCTCCGACAGTGCGGCGTCCCTCAGTACTGACCCTCCGACAGTGCGGCGCTCCCTCAGTACTGACCCTCCGACAGCGCGGCGCTCCCTCAGTACTGACCCTCCGACAGTGCGGCGCTCCCTCAGTACTTGTACTGATACTGGTTCTTAAGTCTCTGGAGTGGAACTTGAGCCCACGACCCTCTGACTCAGGCGAGAGTGCTGCCCACTGAGCCACTGCTGACACATATCAAGACGGTATCACACAGCAAGTCTATCAGTAAGGACAGAAAATGCTGGCCGTGTGCCGCATGTCTGTCAGCATCTTAAAGGACAGGTTAACATTTCTGTGAGACTCTTAGTCAGTCCTGGAACAGTATACTTGTCTTTGCTTTCTCAGACGCTGATGGGCCCACTGTGTATTTCCAGCATTTCCTGTTCTTATTTCAGATCTACAGTTTTTTTTCCTCAGTCACTGCGAAAGTAACGTTAACAAGTTAGCGCATTGTACGAGTTACCCAGATTAGCTAGTAATGTTTAGTTCAAGCCCCCGGCAGTCTCTTCTTGAGTAAATTGTATTTTAAATTGATTTTTAAAAAAATGATTTGTTCTCTGGGTGTGGGCGACATCCAAAGCTGCATTTATTCCCTTCCCTGAGAAGGCCCTAGGAGGAGACGGTGAGCCTTCGAATATTCTATAACCGAGGGCATCAGAGAGCATTGAGAGCCAATTGCGGTGTGCGGGACTGGGGTCATGTGTAGGCCAGACCATGTAGTGGTGGGTGGTTCCCTGTCCCGAAGGACATTAGTGAATCATTTGGGTTATTATGTGACAATCCGACAGCGTTCGTGGTCATCTTGTTTTTTCTCTGGTACCAGCCCACAACTTGCCACGGTGGGTTTGAATGATGAGCTCTGGGTTGCCGATGCCGTACCATAACCAGGAGCTGACCCTACCTATTTCCCATCACTGTGACCATAAATCTAACTCTGATCTATCGCTCTAGGTTGGAACCACCAACAAAACAGAAGCTGCAGGAATGTTCTCTGCTGACGGGGAGTACGTGGAGTTCAAACATCCCACTTTACTCGAGGGCCCTGTGGAGGTACGGAGATTTACCCTGGTCGCAACATTGCCGGGGTTTCAGCTGCTGCGCAATTGTAAAACGCCCTCCTAAATGAACACAATCGCCATTTCACTACGGTGATCAGAGCAAATCAGCCCACACTCCCCATTTGCCCACATGTCCAGTGGATGAGGTGAGAGGTAATTCTGTCAGAGATAGGGCTACAACATTGCAGCTTTGATCCTCCGACCGGCATTCCGTGTGACCACAGTATCGTCCCTGAGCGTTCAACCCCCACCCCAGAGGAACAAGACAGATGAATCGTCAGGAGAACTTGGAAAGTAAGAGTCTAAATGGGGTAGAGGAGCAAAGGGATCTGGGGTACAGATACACAAATCACTAAAAGTAGCGACACAGGTTAATAAGGCCATAAAAAAAAAATGCAAACCAAGCACTGAGGTTCATTTCTAGAGGGATAGAATTGAAAAGCAGAGAAGTTATGTTAAAACTTAGACCACGCTTGGAGTATTATACACAGTTCTGGTCTCCATATTACAAAAAAGGTTATAGAGGCACTGGAGAAGGTGCAAAAAAGATTTACAAAGATAATACCAGAATTGAGAAGTTATAACTATCAGGAAAGAATGAATAGGCTGGGACTCTTTTCTCTGGAGAAGAGAAGGCTGAGGGGTGACCTGATAGAGGTCTTTAAAATGATGAAAGGGCTTGATAGGGTAGACGTAGAGAAGATGTTTCCACTTGTGGGGGAGACCAGAACTAAGGGTCATAAATATAAAATAGTCACTAATAAATTCAATAAGGAATTCAGGAGAAACTTCTTTACCCAGAGAGTGGTGAGAATGTGGAACTCGCTCCCACAAGGAGTAGTTGAGGTGAATAGCATAGATGCATTTAAGTGGAAGCTGGATAAACACATGAGGGAGAAAGGAATAGAAGGATATGTTGATAGGGTGAGATGGAGTAGAGAGGGAGGAGGCTCGTGTGGAGCATAAACACCAGCATAAACCAGTTGGGCCGAATGGCCTGTTTCTCTGCTATACATTCTATGTAACAGGCATTGTCAGGATAGAGAAGCGTTTACAGGATTGGCTAAGACAAGCCATGCCAGGAAGGGGGCGAAGAACAGATGAAGATTAAGGGCATGGAAAGACCACGGTTCATGATTACATATAAACTCAACACGGTCATACGAAATTCCTGTCCGTTGTGGAACAGTTCTTTGATCAGTGGGTGTCCTCCAGTACCTCTCCCTAGTAGCCATTATTCACAGGTGAATCAAGGCAGTGAATATCAACAGGCTATTTGACTGCTGGAGCATCACAGCTCACGCAGGTCCTGCCCTCACTGGATGCCCTCCACACTACTTTCCAACACAGGTCATTGGGTGGTGATCTGGACCGAGATCCCCAGCTGATTTACTCCTGCCAATCCCAGGCAGACCAAAGCCAATTGTTGCCGTACCATCGCCCTGACTGGGATCAACACAGGCCGAGGGGTTTTCCAGGTCTGTGTGGCAGAGCTTACTGCTTGGGAGTCTCGCTGAACGTTCAGGGTTAAATAATACGGACCTCGTGTCTCCTCATCAACGTTCGATGCTCTCACTTGTTTTTTGTTCTGATATATTCTTGACCCTCAGGCTTGGCTCTGTGACGTGGAACGCACCATGCGCTTTAGTCTCAAAGACCTGCTGAAAGAGAGCCGCTTGTCTCTGAAGAGAATGATCACCAGACGGGACAAATGGGTGAAAGAGTGGCCTGGACAGGTCAGTGGGGAATATACAGGTCTGATTGGCTGGAGATTCTGCACAGGAAAACCAGGCTGAACAGTAATGGAGCCCTTTTTTTATTGCTCAGATCTGTGCCCGTCAGAATGATGGATGTTTAAAGAAAGAACTGCACTTATACTGTGCCTTATCACAACTTAATTCCCACACACTTAATGACTTTGAAATGCAGTAACTGCTATTGTGCAGGGAAATTGTACCAGCCATTTACGCACAGCAAGATCTCAACGAACAGCCAGTGATATGACTGTGCAGTTGGTCAGTTATTGATGGTTTTGGTTGAGGGAGGGATGTTGGCCATGATTCTTGGGTCTTCTTCAAATAGTGTCATGGGATGGTCAACATCCAACAGAACAGGTAGACAAGGCCTTGGTTTAAGGTCTCACCTAAAGGTCAGAACTCTGTTAATGCTGCACTCCCTCAGAACTTCACTAAAGTGTTTGCACTGATGAAAGGAACAATTTCCCTTTTCATAGAATGCTCTAACACAGAATCAGACCATTGTGCCACCTAGTCTAATCCCACTCTCCTACTCAGTCGCCATCTCTTTTAATATTCCTCCTTTCCAAGCCACTATCTAATTACTTTTTAAAAGCATTTTTGGACTCTTCTTCAGCAACAGCTTGTGACAGAGAATTCCACATTCCAACCACTCTGTGTGTAAATAACATTTTTCTAACCTCCCAATGCTGGATCCAAACACTCCCAGGGCAGGTGTAGCAAGGGTTAGATACAGTGTAAAACTCCCTCGACACTGTCCCATCAAACACTCCCAGGGCAGGTACAGCACGGGTTAGATACAGAGTAAAGCTCCTTCTACACTGTCCCATCAAAAACTCCCAGGGCAGGTACAGCACGGGTTAGATACAGAGTAAAGCTCCCTCTACACTGTCCCATCAAACACTCCTGGGGCAGGTACAGCACGGGTTAGATACAGAGTAAAGTTCTCTCTACACTGTCCCATGAAACACTCCCAGGGCAGGTACAGCACGGGTTAGATACAGAGTAAAGCTCCTTCTACACTGTCCCATCAAAAACTCCCAGGGCAGGTACAGCACGGGTTAGATACAGAGTAAAGCTCCCTCTACACTGTCCCATCAAACACTCCCAGGGCAGGAACAACCTGGGTTAGATACAGAGTAAAGCTCCCTCTACACTGTCCCATCAAACACTCCCAGTACAAGTACAGCAAGGGCTAGATGCAGAGTAAAGCTCCCTCTGTAGCCCCCACTATGTGCATGCTTATGTCATCTCTGAGAGAGACTGTTAACAAAAATCTAGAAATTACTGTTGCTATTAGCAGAGAAATGTTTAGCATTTTGAACATAAGAACATAAGAAATAGGAGCAGGAGTAGGCCAATCAGCCCTTCGAGCCTGCTCTGCCATTTAATAAGATCATGGCTGATCTGATCCTAACCTCAAATCTAAATTCATGTCCAATTTCCTGCCTGCTCCCCGTAACCCCTGATATTCTGATATGGTCTGATATTCCTCCATCTGCCCTTTTATGGAGGTGTTATACCTGTTTAAAATTAACGGAATAACACCAAATGGACCGAAAATCACAAGCTGCAGGCATACAATTTACCTGTGAGCACCATTGGTAGGTGTGGTCCCCCACCAGTATGGGAGGTTTACTCCTGTTGCTTCTGAATCTTCCCAGTTGAAATGGCAATGACAGTTTTCATAGGTTGCAAGATGGATGCAGATGTCATAGCTATTCGGCTCACCTTAGTTAACATACAAAAACAGAATGCTGGAAACACTCAGCAGGTTAGGCAGCATCTATTGGGAGAGAAACAGAGCTAACGTTCTGATGAAACGTCATCGACCTGAATCGTTAACTCTGTTTCACTCTCCGCAGATGCTGCCTGACCTGCTGAGTATTTCCAGCATTTTCTGTTCTTGTTTCAGATTTCCAGCGTCTGCAGTATTTTGCTTTTGTTTTAGATAACATACAGTCTGCCTGTTGTAGCAGCCACCTGTTTCTTAAATACCTCCAGGGTTATTGCCTCCACCGCTCCTATTCCAAGTGTTCATCACTCTGTGTGGGGAATTCCTAACTCTGCTTTCCATCATCTTTTTCCCTCTTTCCCTCTACCCAACATTCAGTCTTTTATTTTATTACAGATGCTCATCACCGCAAGCCAGATTCAGTGGACCACTGACGTCACTAAGGCCCTGATATCGGCCAAAGATGTAGGGGAAAAAAAACCCGTCAGGGTTATTAAAAGGAAGCAGGTGAGTCACGCTCTGGGTGTCTGCACGGGGCATTACAATAATCTGAATTATGGAACCCAAACATATTTCAGTTAGGAGGGAGTAGTACCCTATATGACTGTCCTATAGCTCCAAAAGTTCTAAAACGTACACTCGCCAGTGTACTTCAATAAGGGACCTTCACTTTGTTCTTTCCTCCCCTTCCCACCTTTAGCCCCGGCTCTGTACTTATTTATAAACTGTTAAATCTCTTAACTTCTTTCAGTTCTGATGCAAGGTCATCGACCTGAAACGTTAACTCTGTTTCTCTCGCCACAAGGTGCTGCCTGACCTGCTGAGTATTTCCAGCATTTTTATGTTCTTTACTTCCTTCAATTAACCCCTTGTTAACCCTGTTCTAGGTGCTACAGAAATGTTGGCTAAAGGCAGGGCTGGGAGCAGCCTCGAAGAGTTCAACACCACAAACTGGAGACAGTGCGCTGTGGGTCATCTTCCTCGTTGATGACGACACTGCAGCTGGACGCTCCGCACTGCGCTGTTATCTGTTCGTGGCTCGAGCATTGGTGTGCACTGCCATTGTCCCCAGCGCCCCAGGCCAGGGAGGTGGGGTGGGGGGAAGCAGAATAAGCTCCTGGTCAGCCCAGCTGGGATGTGCCTGTGAATGTCGGATGAGCACGCGAGCAGGCCAAGCCTTCATGTTCCTCCTCCTCTGACCAAATAACCTGCCAGCACTCCCCGTCTAGGGCAACTGGATAGTGACTCAATCAAGGATGACCTGTGGGCACGCTTACTGCCTCCTGTGAAATTGTGCCCCTCACGCTGACCGGGGCTTTCGTAGAACTCAAAGTTTACAGCACAGAAGGAGATCGTCTGGCCCGTCGTAAAGAAAAAAAGAAAGAACTTGCATTTATACAGCGCCTTTCACGACCTCAGGATGTCCCAATGTGCTTTACAACCAATTAAGCAGTTTTTGAAGTGTAGCCACTGTTGTAATTTAGGAAAGGTGGCAGCCCAATTTGAGCACAGCAAGATCCCACAAACAGCAACGTGATAATGAGCAGATAATCTGATTAGTGACTTTGGTTGAGTAATAAATATTGGCCCAGGACAACGGAGAGAACCCACCTGCTCGTCTCGGAAATAGTGCCATGGGATCTTTTACGTCCACCTGAGAGCGCAGAAGGTTTAACGTCTCATTCGAAAGGTGGCACCTCTTGTCTCATTCTCTTAGTAACACTTTTAAATTGATGACACCTCATCACTGACTCCCCAACCAGAGAAATAATCTTTCCCGTTCATCCTCTCAATGCCCTCGATTATTTTAGAAACCTCCAATAGATCTCCTCAGCACTCTGCTGCTGCAGTGGACATTGTCCCAGCTTCATGACTCTCTCCTCCTGGATCATCTTGGTGAATCTACACTGGTCGCGCTAAGTCTTTAATGGCCTTTCTGTAATGAGGAGGCTGGGGGGGGGGGGGGAGGGAGGCAGGAGGAAATAAAAACCTTGTTAGCATTAAAAATCAATCAGTGGTCAGTGTATTGAGAAAGCCTTAAACATCGCGTTGATGTCTGTGCAGGTGAGCATGCTGCGCAAGTATTCCGAAGCCATACGTGGAAACCTCTCAAAGATCATGCGTCTGAAGGTGGTGGCTTTGGTCACAGTGGAAGTCCACGCTCGGGATGTCATCGACAAGCTCTACAAGATCGGGTGTATGGACGTGACGGCCTTTGATTGGCTGAGCCAGCTCCGCCTCTACTGGGACAAGGTATATCGAGCAGCGTTTCCTGTACGCAAATAAAACTCGCCTCTGCTTTCATTTCAACTTGTGCTAAAAAATGTTTCCTCCCCTTCTGCCAATTATCTCCCCTCCCTCCCTCATGTCTTGAAAGGTACAGTTTCACGGGCTCCGATTGCCCCCGGTACTTCACTCTAGTGGAGCAGTAGAGATATACCAGCTGATTCTACCATCGGGCGTTCCTGGTGAGGCAAAATTACACTCCTCTAAAGCTGATTTTCCTGATAGTGGATGCAGCCCTATAGATGGTCAGATATCCCGAGGGATATCAGAACACGAGCCACGTTGGGAGTATTGGAAGTCATCTGGGGAATACAGAGTTGGAATACCATGAGGTACCAGCTCCCCGACGGTAAATGGCAATAGGCTATGTGACCCCCAGGGGTCATCATAGTCAAGCCCAACCTGAGCCTTTACCCCACACGCATTGACTTCCGACAGGCACCATCTGTAGCCCCCCGTCACACTGCCCTGCCCGAGATCGGCTGACTCAGCACAGGCCAAGGGTTGAAGCTCAAACCTTTGCTGCTCTGAATGGCTCAATTACTCACTGCTTTGGGGGAAGTCCGTCACTTATGTTTTATTGAGAAACTACAGATGAGTCCCAAGTGCAGGAGGGTAGAAAATAACAAGAGAAGAGGCAGCAAGTCAAGAAACAGCGATTAGGAACTGCCCCGCTGTTATTTAATCGGACAGTTCATTGTATATCTAGTTATAAAACGATTAGAAGGGACAGTAGAAATGTGGATGACCAGATTCGTCCAAAGTATTGCTGTGATATGTGTCCTGTTGGGAGCTTTGGAACCTCATCTAGCAAGGGTTGTAGAGGTCGATCTGCCCTGATGGATCAGTGCTAACATGACCCCCAGGTGCGGTGGTGGGCTCCAAAGACCAGGAAGGGCCTCTGATATCCATCCCTGGTGTGTGCTGAGGAGGTTGATCTCAGCCAGGGTGCCAGCAGAAGAGCTAAAATTGGGCCGAGCACCCTTGGTCTAACGAAGGGAGATTGCGCCATGGCTCATACACTTGGTACTGCTGGAAAATGCACGAGACATCAGCTGAGGACAGGATCAGGCTCAGCTGTGAAGCCCACTACAGTCAAATAGCTGACTGAGACTAAAGGTTAGGTTAACAAGAATAATCACCACATTGGAAGGATACTATCGCCAGTGGCACTGGAAGGCCGCTGCTGCCAGTGAAAGCGAACCCCAACAGGAGTAAGCCCCTTAAGGAGCAGAGAGGAGAGGAGGTGCGAATTATGGTAACAACAGAACAGTGCACTGACCTGGTGCATCCGGTCTCTGTGGACTTGATGCTATATTAGTTTGACTGATGCGCTCTGTAGTTTTGACAATTGTATTGTTTTTTCCCCGTAGGATGTGGATGACTGCATAATCCGACAAACCAACACCCATTTCCAGTATGGCTATGAGTATCTGGGGAATTCGGGCCGACTGGTGATCACCCCACTCACGGACAGGTAGGACTCAGCTTTACACTTTGTGGGATTGCGCGGTGCTGATGGTGGGTGCTGGCTTATCACTGCTCATTCCTGAGTTGGCAGAACATCAGGCCCGTTTTCTGCAGTCACCAATGTGAGTGAGAATGTTGGTGTGAACATAAATCGGGGAAACCTGTTTTACGTTTGCAGCATCAACAACTGGAGGAGAATGTAGTCTACTTTTAATTCAAAATCACTTCATTCAATTTATCTGATAATCCAAACTTCTTTAGCACTAAATTCACACTTAATTGTTATTTATGTTGCTTAAGACAAATTATTAGTGAGAAAACGACTTTGACTTATCAGGAGTAGACTGTGTATTCTCTGCTGTATTACTGGGTTTTGACATCTCTTTGATAAATATTCAGTGTTATAATCAACTTTCTCCATTAACAAAGTCCTCACAGATATAACACAGTTGATTTGAAGTTAATATTTTTTTGGGGGTGAGTTTTTGTTTTCGTCAAGGTGAGAGATGCTAGTACTAGGTAATGGTATGTCGTCTTATTGTCAGCATCAAACACTCCCAGGGCAGGTACAGCACGGATTAGATACAGAGTAAAGCTCCCTCTACACTGTCCCATCAAACACTCCCAGGGCAGGTACAGGGTTAGATACAGAGTAAAGCTCCCTCTACACTCTCCCATCAAACACTCCCAGGGCAGATACAGCACGGGTTAGATACAGAGTAAAACTCCCTCTACACTGTCCCATCAAACACTCCCAAGGCAGGTAAAGCACGGGTTAGATACAGAGTAAAGCTCCCTCTACACTGTCCCATCAAACACTCCCAAGGCAGGTAAAGCACGGGTTAGATACAGAGTAAAGCTCCCTCTACACTGTCCCATCAAACACTCCCAGGGCAGATACAGCACGGGTTAGATACAGAGTAAAACTCCCTCTACACTGTCCCATCAAACACTCCCAAGGCAGGTACAGCACGGGTTAGATACAGAGTAAAGCTCCCTCTACACTGTCCCATCAAACACTCCCAGGGCAGGTACAGCACGGGTTAGATACAGAGTAAAGCTCCCTCTACACTGTCCCATCAAACACTCCTAGGGCAGGTACAGCATGGGTTAGATACAGAGTAAAGCTCCCTCTACACTGTCCCATCAAACACTCCCAAGGCAGGTACAGCACGGGTTAGATACAGAGTAAAACTCCCTCTACACTGTCCCATCAAACACTCCCAGGGCAGGTACAGCACGGGTTAGATACAGAGTAAAGCTCCCTCTACACTGTCCCATCAAACACTCCCAGGGCAGGTACAGCACGGGTTAGATACAGAGTAAAACTCCCTCTACACTGTCCCATCAAACACTCCCAGGGCAGGTACAGGGTTAGATACAGAGTAAAGCTCCCTCTACACTGTCCCATCAAACACTCCCAGGGCAGGTACAGCACGGGTTAGATACAGAGTAAAACTCCTTCTAGTGAATCCCCTAACACTACTTCATTCTGCAATCCGGCTGAGACTTGAATATCGTCCATCTCACACTCTCTTGGTTTTCTACTTTTCAGGTGTTACATGACACTGACGACAGCTCTCCACCTGCACCGAGGTGGATCCCCCAAGGGACCAGCTGGAACAGGGAAGACGGAATCTGTGAAGGATCTGGGGAAAGCCCTGGGCATGTATGTGATTGTGGTGAACTGTTCGGAAGGCCTGGACTACAAATCCATGGGCCGAATGTACTCCGGTTTGGCACAGGTGAAAAGAAAATCTCAAAAATACAATTGAACATTGTAATTGTCGTCGTACGTTAGGCTATTTCATTCCTTTTAGGAAACAAACTTCACTGCTATCACTCTCCCCGCTGAGTCAGAAGGTCATGGGTTCGAGTCCCACTCTAGAGACTTGAGCACATAATCCAGGCCGACGCTCCCATTGCAGTACTGAGGGAGTGCTGCACTGTCGGAGGGTCAGGACTGAGGGAGCGCTGCACTGTCGGAGGGTCAGTACTGAGGGAGTGCTGCACTGTCGGAGGGTCAGGACTGAGGGAGCGCCGCACTGTCGAAGGGTCAGGACTGAGGGAGCACTGCACTGTGGGAGGGGCAGTACTGAGAGAGTGCTGCATTGTCGGAGGGTCAGTACTGAGGGAGCGCTGCACTGTGGGAGGGTCAGGACTGAGGGAGTGCTGCACTGTCGGAGGGTCAGTACTGAGGGAGCACTGCACTGTCGGAGGGGCAGTACTGAGGGAGCTGCACTGTGGGAGGGTCAGGACTGAGGGAGTGCTGCACTGTCGGAGGGTCAGGACTGAGGGAGCGCCGCACTGTCGAAGGGTCAGGACTGAGGGAGCACTGCACTGTGGGAGGGGCAGTACTGAGGGAGTGCTGCATTGTCGGAGGGTCAGTACTGAGGGAGCGCTGCACTGTGCGAGGGTCAGGACTGAGGGAGTGCTGCACTGTCGGAGGGTCAGTACTGAGGGAGCACTGCACTGTCGGAGGGGCAGTACTGAGGGAGTGCTGCACTGTCGGAGGGGCAGTACTGAGGGAGTGCTGCACTGTCGGAGGGTCAGTACTGAGGGAGCGCTGCACTGTCGGAGGGTCAGTACTGAGGGAGCGCTGCACTGTCGGAGGGTCTGTACTGAGGGAGCGCTGCACTGTCGGAGGGTCAGTACTGAGCGAGCGCTGCACTGTCGGAGGGTCTGTACTGAGGGAGCGCCGCACTGTCGGAGGGGCAGTACTGAGGGAGTGCTGCACTGTCGGAGGGTCAGTACTGAGGGAGCGCTGCACTGTCGGAGGGTCAGTACTGAGGGAGCGCTGCACTGTCGGAGGGTCTGTACTGAGGGAGTGCTGCACTGTCGGAGGGGCAGTACTGAGGGAGTGCTGCACTGTCGGAGGGTCGGTACTGAGGGAGCGCTGCACTGTCGGAGGGTCGGTACTGAGGAAGCGCTGCACTGTCGGAGGGTCTGTACTGAGGGAGCGCCGCACTGTCGGAGGGTCTGTACTGAGGGAGCGCCGCACCGTCGGAGGGGCAGTAGTAAGTGAGCGCTGCAGTGACGGAGGTGCCGTCTTTCAGTTGAGACTTTAAACCAAGACCCGAATACCCTCTCAGGAGAACGTGAAAGATCCCACGGGCACTAATTCAAAGAAGAGCAGGGGAGTTCTCCCCGGTTCCCTGGGCCAATATTTATCCCTAAACCAACATCACTAAAAAGCAGATTATCTGGTCATTATCATATTGCTGTTTGTGGGATCTTGCTGTGCGCAAATTGGCTGCCGCGTTTCCCACATTACAACAGTGACTGATCTTCAAAAAGTACTTTGTTGGCTGTGAAGCGCTTTGGGACGTCCTGAGGTGGTGAAAGGGGCGATAGAAATACAAGTTCTTTCTTTTATTCCACAGAAAATGCTATTAATGCACAAAGACTAATATTCACACAGTGTAATTTCAAGCACCTTATTATCCTCTGTCGTAACACAAACATCATTTTACACAGTGTTATAATGAGTTACTGTGGAATATTTCTGATGAGCGTTCTGTGTGTGCAGACTGGGGCCTGGGGTTGCTTCGATGAGTTTAACCGTATCAACATTGAGGTGCTGTCCGTGGTGGCCCAGCAGATCCTCTCCATCCTGTCCGCTCTGTCCGCCAACTTGACCCGCTTTGTCTTTGAGGGACGCGAGATTAACCTGGTCTGGTCCTGCGGCATCTTCATCACCATGAACCCGGGTGAGATTGTCAAGCGATACATCACAAGTGGGGAGTTCAGAATGCTCACAAAACGGCACCGCCTTCATTACAAAAGTTGTCCCGAGAGCTCCCCTGGTCACCGAGGTGCTGTACTAAGCGAAGTAGAATTGCCCCCAGGTTTGATTCCGTCTCCGCTGCGTTGGCCAAGGCAGCAGTTGGGGTGTTAGCATTGGTCCCAGCAGCCCCACACTGGGGAGAGAACGATTGTTCAGGGTTGCGTCCGCTGATCCCTATTCCCAGCTTGAAAGCGTGTGTGTGTGTGTGTGTGTGTGTGTGTGTGTGGACGTCAGTGAGGATTGGATCAGGCCTAGCTGTGCTCCCCCACGTTGTCGGATACTCTTGTGACATTCGCTGTCTGGGCTCACACCTGGACAGTGGTCATCTTGGGCAAGGTACCGGAGGGCTGTTGTGACCTGTGGAGCTGTGCCCCAGTAGGAGGCCACGCCAGCAGGATACGAGGGCAGATAGTGGGGAAATCCAAAGATTGCCAGCACAAAGGGTTAAATTACGAGGACAGGTTGCATAGACTAGGCTTGTACTCCCTCAAGTATAGAAGATTAAGGGGTGATCTAATTGAGGTGTTTGAGATGATTAAAGGATTTGATAGGGTCGATGGAGAGAAACTATTTCCTCTGGTGGGAGAGTCCAGAACAAGGGGGCAGAACCTTAAAATTAGAGCCAGGCCGTTCAGGGGTGATGTCAGGAAGCACTTCTTCACACAAAGGGGAGTGGGAATCTGGAACACTCTCCCCCAAAAAGCTGTTGAGGCTGGGGGTCAATTGGAGCTTTCAAAACTGAGATTGATAGATTTTTGTTGGGTGAGGGGATTAAGGGTTACGGAACCAAGGCGGGTAAATGGAGTTAAGATACAGATCAGCCATGATCTAATTGGTTGGCGGAACAGGCTCGAGGGACTGAATTCTGACCTGTTTCTATGTTTCCACAAGCATAGGCACAGAAAAAAGTAACAGCGAGTGTCTGGGTCAGGAGGGCATGGTGATAACATCACTATTGTTCATTCCAGGGTATGCTGGGCGTACGGAGCTGCCAGATAACCTCAAGTCAATGTTCAGGCCCATCTCCATGGTGGTTCCTGACTCAACACTAATCGCAGAGATCATCTTGTTTGCAGAGGGATTCAACAACTGTAAGGTGCGTGCTCCTGCATTCACACTCAGCTTGTTGTCGTCTTCCCCTTCTTTCTTTTAGGACTCCCGCACCAGCCCCCAGATACAAGGGAGAGGGACAGCCTGCTCCCTCGAGTTTCTGCCCGTGCTGCTGTGTACCTGGATGCCAGGGCAATAGTTGAGAACAGGCGGGACACACACACACACACACACACACACACACACTTACTTCAATGCCTGTCCCAGCTGATACTGCCGAGATAGTGAACGCAATGTGGTGGTGGGGGAATGGGCAGGGACACAGGGCCTCGCTCACTGTGTTCCAGCTTCTTGGTGCTTTCTGATCCACATTTCCCAGTGTATCAAGTACAGTACTCAGTCTGCAGTATCTTCCAGTCAGCGTTTGCCTTCCTTTAGGTTTAGTTTGTACAATGCTGTAACCGCACCAGCTGATGGAAAGACATTGTACACCCTTCCTGTGGATATTCTGGTGCTCTACATATGTTTGACCCTAAACCCTTCTTCAAACTTTCCACAGTGATATTTGGTATCAAATCATAGAATTCTTGATCTGTCTGCTACCATCTCTGGTGTGACCCAACAAGCTGGTGCTTCACCAAACGTGTCCGTAGGAATTTATCCACACTCGTCAGTTGCCAAACGTTCAGCTAGAGCCTTTGGGAGTGGGGTGGGAGGAGGGGAAGGTTTATTGGTCCCTTTGCGGTCAAGGTGTCTCCAAGATGCCACACCTGTCGATGGAAGAAACCAAGTAAAGCCTCTGTGGGAGATTCAGTGATCTGGTACCTGAGCCTGGCAGGCCTGCTGTACTTCAAGGCACTGTTGATGACTGATGCAACCTGGAAAACTACACCTGTCACTAGGAGCTGCCATTCTTCTCACTCAGCTATTGATAACCTTGCAAGTGAGTGCCCTAGGGCGCTGCAGGCTGGATGGGCTGCGGGAACCTTACCAGTACTCTGTGCTGGTTAAATTCCAGCAATTGGAAGCTGCAAAGCCTTGGCTCCTCCGACCTGTGCCTGAGCTCTCTGAATTTGGATAAGTGGGGTGTATCCCTATGGGGAGAGAGTGCGAACTCCACATTAGAGCAAACACAAACTCTACCTTGGATTGGCATTTCCACATATGTCAGACAGCTGGCTGATCTTCCTTGCAATCAAAACATTTCTGCTAGCTGTTTGAGCTTGGTTTTATGATGTGCAGACATTACAGTGCTGTGAACCTCAACTTGTACATTGTACAAAAGAAAATAAACATTGTTAGGAACAATAAAAGGCCATTTAGCTAAACAAGTCTGACCCTTTTTAATTGATTTCAGCCCCACCGACCTGCCCTCACTCCCTTCTCCAGAAACACACTCAGTTCATTTACTTTTGCGGTTCCCTTCAGTGGCCTTCCCTGTTCTACCTTCATGTATAAAAACTTTCACCTTGTTTCCACTCTTAGTCCTAATATCCTAATATTAACATGTTTCTCCTCAATTTGAACTTTTCACCACAACTCGCCCACATCTACTTTGTTAAAACCTCGGACACCACCGATATGTTTCCTCAAAGTAACTTTTCCTAAAGACAATAAACCAACTTCCCTAATGATTCCTCTGCTGTGGACCGACACCCATTGGGATTTGGGTAGAGACTGCCCATGCTCAGTTCACATGTAACCCATAATACCAACATAGAGATGAGACTTTCAAACCGCTGACAGGACATGTGCTAATCTAAGGTTCCCTTTAGTGGAATGTGTGTGAAATCAGATAAAAATTGGCTTGATTTCAATTAAACTTACAAAGGGATGGGAAGCAACATATCCAGAGTCTGGTCTGACTGGGACCAGCTGTTCTCCAGAAAAGAGAAGGCTGAGGGGTGACCTGATAGAGGTCTTTAGGATTATGAAGGGGTTCGATAGGGTGGACGTAGAGAAAATGTTTCCCCTTGTGGGGGAGACCAGAACTAGGGGCATAAATATAAAATAATCACTAATAAATCCAATAGGGAATTCAGGAGAAACTTCTTTACCCAGAGAATGGTGAGAATGTGGAACTCACTCCCACAAGGAGTAGTTGAGGTGAATAGTGTAGATGCATTTAAGAGGAAGCTGGATAAACACATGAGGGAGAAAGGAACAGAAGGATATGGAGATAGAGAGGGAGGAGTCGCATGTGGAGCATAAACACCGGCACAGACCAGTTGGGCTGAATGGCCTGTTTCTGTGCTGTACGTTCAATGTAATTCTGTTGTAGTTTAAGGTTCATGCCTCTGATTGGCTCCCAGTGTGCTGACTGTGCTCTGTGTGTCCTGTACAGGCCCTTGCTAAGAAAGTTTACACCCTCTATGCGCTGGCTGTGCAGCAGCTATCTAAGCAGGATCACTATGACTTCGGCCTGCGAGCTCTCACCTCTCTGCTCCGCTACGCTGGGAAGAAGCGACGAGACAAGCCTCAGCTCTCTGACGAGGAGGTAAGAACAGAGCAGCCAGTCTCAGAGCCTGGGTCCACAGTGAGTCCTCTCTCTCTGAGGAGGAGGTAAGAACAGAGCAGCCAGTCTCAGAGCCTGGGTCCACAGTGAATCCTGAAGATTTCTCATGGAATGAGCAAGGCTACCTGTCCAGTTTTGGAATGGCCAGTCTGGTTTTTGAGTTAGCTGTCCAGAAGTTTCTAACCACACAAGAGACAAGAATTCCTTTGTCCACCGTGTGCAATAACGCTGTCAGGGTGTTTGTGAAAATGTCCTCTTTTAGTGGAATTGCAAACGTGTTCTTTTAGAAACGCTGAACAAGGAATCTTCACAAATATACTGTTGGGGAAGGTTTAAACTAGAGTGGCAGGGGGATGGGAACCTGAGCGGGGAGTCAGAAGGGAATAAAATTGAGAGCAGCAAGAGAGGGGAAGACCCAGGGGAAATCTACAATACAAATAGTACTAACAGTTGTTCAAGAACAAGTGAGAGGGAAAAGCGTAGAGCAGCGGAAAGAAAGTGTACTTTAGGCACGACAGATAAAATAAAAACTGGAAGGCGTAAAGCGATTAACCCAGCATCAAAGCTGTGGCAGGGGGTTGGGAACCTGAGCAGGGAGACAGAGGAAAGCGTGTCAGGAAGGGACAGAAGGTATGGAATAAAAAGTAAAGTGTTAAAAAAGGAAAAAGCAGGAACTAAGCGTCACAAGGCATATTTGGAAGTTCTTTATCTGAATGCACGTAGCATTCGTAACAAAATGGACGAGTTAACGGCACAAATAACTACGTATGGGTATGATCTTGTGGCCATTACAGAAACATGGCTGCAGAGTGACAACGACTGGGAATTAAATATGCCAGGGTATTTAACAATCACGAAGGACAGGCAGGAAGGAAGGGGAGGTGGGGTGGCTATGTTAATAAAGGAAGGAATCACTGTATACAGAGAAATGATATTGGGACAAAGGATCAGGATAATGAAACAGTTTGGGTAGAGATAAGGAATAATAAGGGGAATAAAACACTAGTGGGCGTAGTATATAGGCCTCCTAATAGTTGCAACTCTGCTGGAAGAAGTATTAATCAGGAAATAGTCGGAGCATGTAATAAGGGAACAGCTATAATTATGGGGGATTTTAACTATCATATTAACTGGACAAATCAAATTGGGCAGGGCAGCCTTGAAGAAGAGTTTATTGAGTGTATTAGGGATGGATTTCTTGAGCAGTATGTAACTGTTCCTACAAGGGGGCAAGCAACCTTGGACCTGGTCCTGTGTAATGAGCCAGGATTAATTAATAATGTCCTAGTTAAGGATCCCCTTGGAATGAGTGACCATAACATGGTTATATTCCATATCCAATTAGAGGGTGAGAAGGTTGGTTCTCAAACAAGCATACTGAGCTTGAATAAAGGAGACTATGATGGTATGAGAGCAGAATTGATTAAAGTGGACTGGGAAAATAGATTAAAGGGTAAGACGGTACATGAGCAGTAGTATTCATTCAAGGAGTTATTTTTCAACTTTCAAAAAATATATATTCCACTGAGGAAAAAAGGTTGTAAAAGAAATGACAGCCATCCGTGGCTAAGTAAAGAAATTAAGGATAGTATCCGACTAAAAACAAGGACATACAAGGTAGCCAAACTTAGTGGGAGGATAGAAGATTGGGAGGTCTTCAAAAGACAGCAAAAAGTAACTAAAGGATTGATTAAGAAAGGGAAGATAGATTATGAAAATAAATTAGCAAAAAATATAAAAACAGATAGCAAGAGTTTCTACAGTTATATAAAAAGAAAAAGGGTGGCTAAGGCAAACGTAGGTCCTTTAGAGGATGAGACCGGGAAATTAATGGTGGGAAACATGGAGATGGCAAAAATGCTGAACAAATATTTTGTTTCAGTCTTTACGGTAGAGGACACTAAGAATATCCCAACACTGGACAAACAGGGGTCTCTGGGGGGGAGGAGCTAAATACGATTAAAATCACTAAGGAATTGGTACTCAGTAAATTAATGGGACTCAAGGCGGATAAATCCCCTGGACCTGATGGCTTACATCCTAGGGTCTTGAGGGAAGTGGCAGTAGGGATTGTGGATGCTTTGGTAATAATTTTCCAAAATTCTCTGGACTCGGCAAAGGTCCCGGCAGATTGGAAAACTGCTAATGTAACACCCTTATTTAAAAAGGGTAGTAGGCAGAAGGCTGGAAATTATAGACCAGTTAGTCTAACATCTGTGGTGGGTAAAATTTTGGAATCTATTATTAAGGAGACAGTAGCGGAACATTTGGATAAGCATAATTTAATAGGACAAAGTCAGCATGGCTTTACGAAGGGGAAGTCATATCTGACAAATTTGCTTGAGTTCTTTGAGGACATAACGTACAGGGTGGATAAAGGGGAACCAGTGGACGTAGTGTATTTAGACTTCCAGAAGGCATTCGACAAGGTGCCACATAAAAGATTATTGCTCAAGATAAAGAATCACTAGATTGGGGGTAATATTCTGGCATGGGTGGAGGATTTGTTATCTAACAGGAAGCAGAGAGTTGGGATAAATGGTTCATTCTCGGACTGGCAACCAGTAACCAGTGGTGTTCTGCAGGGGTCAGTGCTGGGTCCCCAACTCTTTACAATCTATATTAACGATTTGGAGGAGGGGACTGAGTGTAACATATCAAAGTTTGCAGATGATACAAAGATGGGAGGGAAAGTGGAGAGTGAGGAGGACATAAAAAACCTACAGGGGGATATGGACAGGCTGGGTGAGTGGGCGGAGATTTGGCAGATGCAATACAATATTGGAAAATGTGAGGTTATGCACTTTGGCAGGAAAAATCAGAGAGCAAGTTATTATCTTAAAGGCGAGAAACTGGAAAGTACTGCAGTACAAAGGGATCTGGGGGTCCTAGTGCAAGAAGATCAAAAAGTTAGTATGCAGGTGCAACAGGTGATCAAGAAGGCCAACGGATTGTTGGCTTTTATTGCTCGGGGGATAGAATATAGAAACAGGGAGGTATTGCTGCAGTTACATAAGGTATTGGTGAGACCGCACCTGGAATACTGCATACAGTTTTGGTGTCCATACTTAAGAAAAGACATACTTGCTCTCGAGGCAGTACAAAGAAGGTTCACTCGGTTAATCCCGGGGATGAGGGGGTGGACATATGAGGAGAGGTTGAGTAGATTGGGACTCTACTCATTGGAGTTCAGAAGAATGAGAGGCGATCTTATTGAAACATATAAGATTGTGAAGGGGCTTGATCAGGTGGATGCGGTAAGGATGTTCCCAAGGATGGGTGAGACTAGAACTAGGGGGCATAATCTTAGAATAAGGGGCTGCTCTTTCAAAACTGAGATGAGGAGAAACTTCTTCACTCAGAGGGTAGTGGGTCTGTGGAATTTGCTGCCCCAGGAAGCTGTGGAAGCTACATCATTAACTAAATTTAAAACAGAAATAGACAGTTTCTTAGAAGTAAAGGGAATTAGGGGTTACGGGGAGCGGGCAGGAAATTGGACATGAATTTATATTTGAGGTTAGGATCAGATCAGCCATGATCTTATTGAATGGCGGAGCAGGCTCGAGGGGCCGATTGGCCTACTCCTGCTCCTATTTCTTATGTTCTTATGTTCTACTCAGGCACTTGCACGATGCAGCTTGTGACTTGTAAGTCTCTTTCACATTCGAGGCAGGAGTGCACCTCCCTGGCTGCGTCAACCTGTATCAATCGTGTGTAGCCATTTAGGATGATGGCTCCTGTGCTCCATAGTGTGAGAACAGGCCAGTGAGAGGGGACCCTATGGAGATGTAGAAAAGGTAAATCAGGGTGAGGCAGGACATTAGGGCAAGGGAGCACAGGGTCAAACTGGGCAAAGAAAATGTAGCACTGATATCAGGAGGACCTTCTTTACACAAAGACTAATCAATAAACTTCCAGATGGGCTAGTGAATTTCTAGAGGGATAGAATTGAAAAGCAGCGAAGTTATGTTAAACTTGTATAGAACCTTGGTTAGTACACACTTGGAGTACTGTGCACAGTTTGGTCTCCATATTATAAAAAGGATATAGAGGCACTGGAGAAGGTGCAAAAAAGACTTACTAGGTTGATACCAGAATGGAGAGGTTAGAACTATTGGGGAAGACCGAACTGGCTGGGGCTCTTTTTTCTAGAAAAGAGAAGACTGAGGGGTGATCTGATCGAGGTCTTTAAAATTATGAAAGGGTTTGATAGGCTAGATGTAGAGAAGATGTTTCCACTTGTGGGGGAGACCAGAACTAGGGGCCGTAAATATAAGATACTCACTAATAAATCCAATAGGGAATTCAGGAGAAACTTCTTTACCCAGAGAGTGGTGAGAATGTGGAACTCACTCCCACAAGGAGTGGTTGAGGTGAATAGTGTAGATGGATTTAAGGGGAAGCTGGATAAACACACGAGGGAGAAAGGAATAGAAGGATTTGCTGATAGGGTGAGATGAAGTGGGGTAGGAGGAGGCTTGTGTGGAACATACAACACTGGCATGGTCCTATTGGGCTGAATGGCCTGTTTCTGTGCTGTAAATTTTATGTAAGAAGCCTTAATGTTATTCAAGAACGATTTAAACGCTGTGATGAGGTAAGACAGGCCAAATGACATTGCTCACCTGTGTTTATCTTGTGATTGAGTGTTCTTATTGTTACCCAGGTCCTCCTGATGTCGATGAAAGATATGAATCTGGCCAAGCTAACCTCCATTGACCTTCCGCTCTTTAGCGCCATCATCCAGGACCTGTTCCCCGGGGTGGACACCCCAACCTTGGATTACGGAAAGGTAGGCAGATCCCGACTTTTACACCAGTCTGGTGATCATTCTTCAATCACCACTTCAAGTATTGTTTAAAGGTAGTGGTCTAGAAATGGCCTCCTAAGCCTCCAATATGGCGGACAGGAAACATGTGCTTATTATGAGCCGGAGCTGCCTCGCTCGCCTTATTAGTAAATGGCCAAAAAATCGGTGTGCGGTTCCCACGTCTGAAACAGGCCCTTTGCACGTGCAAATAAGGGGACTTGTATACCTGTTTGAACACTGCAAGATTAGTTTCCCCTGAGGCAGCCAGCACTCCCCAGGTCTACATGGGGCCTAACAAAGTCATATTTTAAAATATACTTCGCTGAATGTGGAGCCAGGAGGAGCAGGACTGCCCGAGGGCCGCTGGAGGCGCCTGAATTTCTGGGCCAATTTCAGGAATGCATTTCAGAAATGTTCCCAATTTCATGCTTTTTCTGTCAATTACAATTACTGGAGGCTCCGCACTGGGAACGCTGAAGATGAGGTGCAGGCGCTTAGCATGTGCAGCTGCGTTTTCCTCTCTGCTCTAATTTAGCAAAATGTTAACACGTTTAAAGCGAACAGGATAAATCCTCTGCTAAAGGAGCAAGAGAGAGGAATATCACACAGATGCATTAAGTAGCCTCACTTATCCCACAGCATTATTTCTGACCAGAGTCATGGGGGCGGGGGGGGAGATTTCCTTTGTTTGCTGTGAGTTACCGTTCATTGCAAATCATGGACAGGGTAAATCTCCACTCCTCCTCGGTCAATAATATTTGTCTACTATTTTTTTTTCAATTTTCTCCCCGAGCTGCAGTTCCAGGAGGGAGCTGTCCTTGAGCTCCTCAACCAAGAGCATCCTGAGTTAGTGAGTGTCAGCAAGCTATGTGTCCAAGCCTGGTCATGTCCCTACCCAGCACAAATCAGTGGATAACGATCAGGAGTGTGAATCCTGACTGATTTTCTCCCTTCTCAAGCCCAAGGGACACCAAGACTGATTGTAGTGCTCCCCAACTGAATCATAGAATGCTACAGCACTGAAGGAGGCTAATGGGCCAATCCTGCCTGTGCCGGCTCTTTGAAAGAGCTGTCCAATTAGACCCTCTCCCCTGCTCTTTCTCCATAGCCCTGCAAATTTTTCCCCTTCAAGTATTTATCCCCCAATTCCCTTTTGAAAGTTATTATTGAATCTGCTTCCACCGCCCTTTCAGGCAGCGCATTCCAGATCAGAACAACTCGCTGCGTAAAAAAAATTCTCCTCATCTCCCCTCTGGTTCTTTTGCCAATCACCTTAAATCTGTGTCCTCTGGGTACCGACCCTCCTGCCAGTGGAAACAATGTCACCATAAGAACTGTTAAATGGAATACAGTATTTGGCAAGTACAAAACAAAGTTTTCAGTTGCTCTTACATTATCAATAGTTGGAAATAGAAGCAGGAAATGCAAAAAAAAGTGCAGAGTTATTCTGTATAAAAACAAATGTGTTAGTATTGGACAAAAATGGTGCAGTGGTTATTTAATATACAGATGATTATTTTTATAGTTATTTTATAGTTATTTTTATTCACTCTATCAAAACCCTTCATGATTTTGAACACCTCTATTAAATCGCCTCTTAACCTTCTCTGCTCCAAGGAGAACAATCCCAGCTCCTCCAGTCCCTCATCCCTAGTACCATTGTGGGAAATCTCCTCTGCACCCTCTCCAAGACCTTGACATCCTTCCTAAAATGTGGTGCCCAGAATTGGGCCAACTGAGGCAGACTGGGGAGCGCAGGGGAATATTAAGTAAACTGAACCGTAGTCTGATTTGTCTTTTTTGCTCCTTTCCTTGCATCGCAGCTTAAGGATGCTATAGAGGCAGAGCTGACTGAATCAGGATACAAGGTGACTGAGTTCACGACGGCGAAAGTGATTCAGCTGCACGAGACCAAGAGCTCCCGGCACTCCGTCATGATTGTGGGGAAAACGGGAAGCGGCAAGACGGTAGTGTGGCGGACATTACAGGGGTCCCTGTCAGCCCTCCATAAGAGTGGAGACACCAATTACAATCTTGTCAAGGTTAGTGAATGGGCAAGGACAGGAACGACTGGGGATGTAGGAGCATAGGAACACAGGGACATAGGAATTTTATGCTATGTCATGAAACAGTACGATAGGAGTTTTGCACCAGTGATTCCTCATTTAGTGAGTCTCAGCTTTGCCCTCAAGCAGATGTGGTGGGTCGAGGTCAGGCAGGACCCTACTCGGGCCATCCTTATGCAGCAGCTGCAGCATGGACGTGGGCATGGGCATGGGCAGAGGGCTTGGGAGCAGGTCACTGGCCGAAGGAGAAAGCAAAAAGAAAAGAGTAATCAATTGTTGCTGGAAACTAAAAGGTTGATGCACTTTCATGCATTGACCATCTTATTAATAACGTGGGACTAGAAGAGTAGTTCAGAAGTGGTCTGTAAATACTTTGGAAAGGGAATTGGATAGTTAAAGGGAATGGGGTGATGCAGGAGAGTGGGATTAGACTGGGTGGCTCATGTGGAGAGAAACACACCAGCACAGACTCAATGGGCCAAATGGCCTGTTTCACATTCTACAATTCTAAAATGTATCAAGGAGGAAGATTGGTTGCTTTCCAATGCGAAATGCTCTTTTTTTTAAAAAAAAACTTTTAGATTTTCTCTGCCGTAATGTCTCCTGTTATGAGTTATTGTCCCCTCCCTTTCTGTTTCGAGCTATGACCTTGTGGCTTTGTGGGCAGGACTTTCCTCTGAACCCGAAAGCGGTGTCACTGGGTGAGCTGTATGGAGAGTACGAGCTGGCAACAAACGAGTGGACGGACGGTGTGCTCTCCAATCTGATGAGGACCGCCTGTGCAGGTACATTGGTGCGATTACAAATAGCACAACACTAGCTGCAGCCCAGTTTACATAGGCAGCTTCCACTATAAATGTGGACAGGAGTGCACAAAGATACAAGACTTTTAATATATTATAGAGTCTTAAAACACAGGAACAAAATGGGAAAAAATGAAACTCTGTGTTACGAGTTGTTATGATCTGGAATGCGCTGCCTGAAAAGGCGGTGGAAGCAGATTCAATAATAACGTTCAAAAGGGGAATCAGATATATACTTGAAGGGGGAAATTTGAAGGGCTATGGGGCAAAGAGCATGGGGGGGAGTGGGGCTAAATTGGACAGCTCTTTCAAAAAGCCGGCGCAGACACGATGGGCCGAATGGCCTCCTTCTGTGCTGTATGATTCTGTGCTCACAGTGCAACTTAGAAATTTCAGGCTGTCTGATCCAAAACTGGATGGGTGACCGCCGTAGGGACGGTAGTAATGTCAGTCAGGGCCAAGATTTGTCAGAGGAGTTTCAAAGTGATTTGGATGAAGGAGGCTCTTCAGCTCATTTGATCCCAACCTTCCTGAATACCAACAACAACAACCACCTGCATTTATATAGCGCCTTTGACGTAGTAAAACATCCCAAGGCGCTTCACAGGAGCGATTATCAAACTAAATTTGACACCAAGCCACATAAGGAGATATTAGGACAGGTGACCAAAAGCTTGGTCAAAGAGGTAGGTTTTAAGGAGCGTCTTAAAGGAGGAGAAAGAGGCGGAGAGGTTTAGGGAGGGAATTCCAGAGCTTCGGGCCCAGGCAGTTGAAGGCACGGCCGCCAATGGTGGAGCGATGGAAATCGGGGGATGAGCAGGGAGCCAGATTCGGAGGAGCGCAGAGATCTCGGAGGGTTGTAGGGCTGGAGGAGGTTACAGAGATAGGGAGGGGGCGAGGGCCATGGAGGGGATTTGGTTGGTGAATACCAACCCCTGAGTCTCCCCATTACCACCACCTAACTTGCACAAGTGCCCAGTGTCCTGGCCTCAGCAACCCTCCCTGGCAGCCCCATTCCAGCTGTTCAATAAACTTGCCCTTCACACCTGCCCCTGTGCCCTCTTGTTCGACTGCCATTCTGTTTCTTTCGTCTTTTGGATGAGTCGTTAAACTGAGGCCCCGTCAGCCCTCTCAGGTGGACATAAAGGATCCCACGGCCACTATTTCGAAGAAGAGCAGGGGGAGTTCTCCCCGGTGTCTTGGGGCCAATATTTATCCCTCAACCAACATCACTAAAAAACAGATGATCTGGTCATTATCACGTTGCTGTTTGTGGGATCTTGCTGTGTGCAAATTGGCTGCTGTGTTTCCTACATTACAACAGTGACTGCACTTCAAAAAAAAAAGTACTTCATTGGCTGTGAAGCGCTTTGGGGTGTCCTGAGGCCATGATAGGCGCTGGATAAATGTATTTTCCTTTTTGAAGGTTTTGTTCTGGTTTATTTTTTCTATCCTGTTTTCTGGTGGTAGAGCTGCAAGTCCCCCTCCCCCTCAACTTCACCACAGTTCCATGTTTTAAACATTTAGTGGCAGGATTATAAATCAAAGCAGCTCCAGGGAGCATAGAGTAAGGAACAAGTGAATGAAGACATGAACATGATGCAATATGGGTGCCCAGAGGGGACACGACATCTAATTTACAGGAACCATGGATCAAGGAGATTCACGATGTTTGTCCTCCGCTGGTTGCTGCAGGTCCCTTATGTCTTCCAGATTCTGTAGAGAGGGCATTGCCGCAAGCTAGACACCTCATAACTGAACAATTGCACATTGCAGTGTTATTGGTGAAAAATTGCTGAACATTTCTCATCTCTTAATGAAAGTTCCGCAGATTACTCTCCTTGCAGTAGAAATAAAGATGCCTTCAGGGCCTGAAATGGAAATGGGAACTTGTCAACAACAAATGCGATTAAAGGTGCCCATTAAAGGGGTGGGCTGGGGGTGAATTGCCCTGTAAGCCTTTATTCAACAATAGAGGAAGATGTGATGGATACAGTAACGTCAGTGCGCTACCAGAGGAGCAAGCTGCTAATTTTAAATTTGAGCTGAACAACACCAATTTTTTAAAAATTCCTTCTCAGGGTGTGGGTGTCGCTGGTAGTTATTGCCCATTTATTGCCCCGAGAAGGTGGTGGTGGGCCTTCTTCTTGAACAACAGTTTTCCTATGTCGGCGACCGCACAAACGTGCTTAGGCTGCTGGGATACAGCACGGTTTTATTAGGTGGTCGACCCTGCCTGAAGCTTCCCTTCAGAAATTGGCCCAAACACTTGCACAAGGTGAAGCCCACATCTCAAAACATAACAGCTTTACGCACGAGACTTTGGCTGCTAACAAAGCACAGTCTATAAGGCTGATCCGTAACGTTAGAGGATCAAACTAATGAGGAGATACTGGAGAAACCTGGGCTCTGCCGAGAGGCCACCGTACATCAATATGTAAGGCATTAAATGGCACGGAAGAGGTAAATGTGGAATACCAGTTCAGTGTGTGCAGTGAAAGTAGAAGAGGACACATCGATAAAAGGCAAGCTTAGGACTAATGTCACAGAGTGATTAGCAAATGGAATGGATTCTCGTAGGGTAATGGGGGACACAAACCGTGGAATCATTTAAGGGACAATCAAATGCTGTGCTGAGGGGGGACTGTGGATTGTTCTAAATGGATTAGCTTCCTGTTTCCATGTCAGTCTCATATGGTGAGGGCATCATTTGGTTTTATATATATATAAATATATATATTATATATATTTATATATATCAATATATATACATTTCTCACTGACTTGAAGAAAAACATTGAGCCAGTTAATCTCTCAGATTTGCTGAAATAATTTCTAGCTTGCAGACAATGAATTATTTATTAAATTTTCACCCAACAGGTCGGGCGGCCTCGCACAATTTAATAATTTATTTTCACGTTGACTCACACAGCTGGCACCTGATTTAATTTTGTATCTACACATTACACATTTCAGACACAGTGTGAGGGAAACCATGCAGCTAGCACAAGAATTGAACCTCGAAGATTTAATGAATGAATTTCTCCCTCCACCTATTTATTTAATTTTGGCCAGCGGATGGGCTGTATCACTCAATTAATTATTTATTTTCATTTCGGCCTCGTATGGTTGGGACCTCGTTTAATTTTCCATTCCATGCTTAGTGTGAGGTCAGTCATGCAGCCAGCACATAGAAGCTTTGATTAATCAATCTCTACCTGAAGCACAACCATTATTTAATCTTCAACCGGTGGGTTGAGTGTCTCCCCATGCTTATTTATTTTCATATTGAGTAACAATTTTCAGGACCTATTAGTCTTCAAGATGATTAATTGATCAGAAGCGGAGAACTGGAGTAGGAGTTTCAGAGAATCTTACAGCACAGAAGGAGGCCATTCAGCCCCATCGTGCCCGTGCCAGCTCTTTGACAGAGCTATCGAATGAGACCCACTCCCCTGCTCTTTGCCCACAGTCCCGCAAATTTCTCCTTTTCAAGTATATATCTAGTGCCCTTTTGAAAGTTACTATTGAATCTGCTTCCACCACCCTTTCAGGCCGCACATTCCCGATCATAACATGGTACTTGGTACTTTTGTAAGTTTCTAACTTGGTTAGCACGGGTAACGGTTCTGTTTACTGAGGGGGAAAAAAATGAAGCTGCGAGATGGGCTTGAGAGGACCAGTTTGGGGGCAAGTCATAATGGTAGTTATCATCAAGTGGTAGGTTAAGTTTACTGCTAGAGCACCCCCTAGCTCAGAGGCACAGCCAGGAGTAGTCAATGACAGCCGTGTTGTATGTATACAATATCAAGCTAAACAGGAAAATTCAAACAGGACAAAAATAGTATGATAGATATCGCATGACTGGAAGCAAGTGTTCCACTTGCCGGAAGTACATGCATACCAAAGATTTAATATGTTATAAATCGTTCGATAAATTTCAGTGCAGATCGAACAACATAACATCTGTAAAGAGAAAGGGTGAGTTAATGTTTCAAGAGTAGACCCTTCATCAGAACTGGAAACTCGAAGATAAGCAAACCCTTTATAAGACTGTAATTGTCTGAAAAGCACTTTGGGGCGTCCTGGGATCGTGAAAGGCGCTATATAAATGCAAGTTCTTTTTATATACAGGACTGAACAAAACAAAAAGGGGGAAACAGCAGGTAAATGTGATAAAAAAAAATCTTTTAAAACGGCAGATTAGACACAAATCTGTTTCCAGTTGAAAGACACGAGTCCCACACGACACCTGAGGCTCAGCTCACGTGTTCCTTTGCGCACACAGCAGTGCTCCAGAAGGAACCTCACTGGCTACCAGCTTGTCTGCATTTACTGAACAAAACGGGCGAGATCCAGAATGCACGAGAGAAAGGCACCAAGTTCGTGTGGAGTTCAGGCCAGGCCGATAGTTAGTCTCAGCATCCTGAGGTAACATCACCTGGAGCTGCTGCTGCTGGACATTATCCAGTGACTCCTGATGGGGTGTGTGTGTGTGGCTATATATGTGTTGGGGGTAGGTGTCTACAGTATGGATAGTGACATCCAGCTAGCTGAAAGAGGACAGTGTGGGTATGAGAGAGTAGAGTGTCAAAAAAAAAAATGAAAAAAAAGACTCTGTTGGGTTTTCTGGCCTTGTTAACTTGGCCTCTATCCAAGGACTGCAGGCAGAAATTTACAAGCAGCTGCCAATCTACAGAGATTTCCCTCAGGAATTACACTGTGATAGAGCCCAGGATGTGCTGATTTATAGATCACTTGTCCCAGGGAGACCCCAAGCAGCAGCTATAAACATAAGAACATAACATAAGAAATAGGAGCAGGAGTCGGCCAATCGGCCCCTCGAGCCTGCTCCGCCATTCAATAAGATCATGGCTGATCTGATCCTAACCTCAAATCTAAATTCATGTCCAATTTCTTGCCCGCTCCCCGTAACCCCTAATAAAAGGATAGACCATGCTAAAACACATCTGCATCTTAGAGCCAAGCACCGTGACCGTGCTCCAGACCACAGGCCACCCCTGAGCAATGCCACGGGAGATCTGCTGACCAGATAGTAAATATCACTGTTAAACTATCAACGTGTTTCCGATAACGGTACTAAAATCACACTTTTGAAAGCTCAAAATGATAAGCAAATTGATTTCCAAATCAGTTATCGAAAAATCCAGTGACTAAGTTGCACCTTAACACAGATTTTTAACCGAGGAAGAGGTGACTTGCTGACTGATGTAAGGGCTGAAACCCAGCAATCACGTCAGTGCACCCAGTGCACTGGATTTTATCATCGGCTTTATGTTAATTATTTGTGGTAATATTTATCGAGGCTTGAGTTGCCAATTTGAACGAACCCTATTCTGCACCCGCAGATGAGAAGCCAGATGAGAAGTGGATAGTGTTTGACGGACCTGTAGATACGCTCTGGATCGAGAGTATGAACTCAGTAATGGATGACAACAAGGTGCTGACATTAATCAACGGGGAGCGGATATCGATGCCTGATCAGGTAGGCCCCGTCAAAGAAAGCTGCCGAGAGAAATAGATGGCCCGGATTTTCTCCTGGAGCATCTACTGTCTGTGGCAGCACTCAAACAGAGATTGCCAATGCTTAGAATTTAAATCTCCCCTTCACACCACCCCCCCTCCCCCCACCCCCCCCCCCCCCACATCTGTCCAGGAAGGATGGGACAGTGAGGTCGAACACCACTCTGCACCCCTGGGACCTAGGTCTCGAATCCAGCAATGGGATCAGTTTTCCTTCTGCGGTAATTTTGGTTAATTTAAGTGGACCAAACAGGAACAGGGCTCCCTGGATGGTTCAGTGTCCCGGTGCTGAGCCTAACGGAACAGAAAGGACCCAGGAGAAAAATAGAAGATCCCGTGGCACTCTTTGAGAAGAGCAGGGGGGAGTTCTCCCCGGTGTCCTGGGGCCGATGTTTATCCCTCAACCAACATCACTAAAAACAGATGATCTGGTCATTATCACATTGCTGTTTGTGGAATCTTGCTGTGCGCAAATTGGCTGCTCCGTTTCCTACTTTACAACAGTGACTGCACTTCAAAAAGTACTTCATTTGCTGTAAAGCGCTTTGGGACATTCTGAGGTCATGAAAGGTGCTATATAAATGCAAATTCTTTCTTTCTCTTTTAATGAGCCAGGGTACTCCATCCCAATCACTATCCATTGACAATGTGTGTGCGGATTTTTGGGTAAGGGTAAGACTGGGCTCGGCTCTGATCTGGCTCAGCTGTGATGCCTGCCCAGCCCCATCCATGAACGTTCCCTGCCTAGAGACGTGTGCGCGCGCACACACACGCACACGCACGTCACTTGGATACGGCATTGGAGGACTGCACGGAACTGTGCCCCAACAAAGTCAGTGCTATCATGAGAGATGGGGAGAAAAGGTAATTTAACACACACCAGGAATTGAACCTGGGACTTTCTGATCTGTGTCGCTCAGAAGGCAGTGCATTTACCCATTGGACCATCAAAGACGATTCATATTAAGTCAGCGCGTTGTTTGACACCCATGTTTTGTCCCTTATTCCCAGGTTTCCTTGCTCTTTGAGGTGGAAAATTTGGCAGTAGCCTCCCCTGCCACTGTATCGCGCTGTGGGATGGTTTACACCGACTACTCGGACCTGGGATGGAAACCATATGTTGAATCCTGGTTGAACAAACGACCCAAGGTAACCTTTAAAACAGACTGCGAGCCGAAGCCGGTGGTCTGTGGGGCCACTCTTGCTTCCTTCACAAACACAGTGAAACTTGTATTAAAGGATAGGTGTGTGTCGGACTGATCCTTCGGAGGCTTGACCGTCATGTTCGTGGCGAGTCCCAATCACCATTGCCAATATCAGACCTCAGTCGGTCACTCATCATTCTCCTCCGCTTGACCCAGCTCCAGATTCTCACCGCAACTCCTCCTGTCTTAGTTTATACGATCTTTCAAAATGAATGACAATCAGCTGAATGTTCCCTTCCAACTCTGGTGTATTCTGACCCCCACCCCCTCGCAGAATCGGTGGCACACGTCTGCACTTTGGAATTCTCTCCCAAAACCCCTCACCTTTGCTACCTCTCTGCCCTCCTTCAAACACCTCCTCAAAACCCTACCCCTTTGTCCATGCCTTTAGTCACTTCCCCCAGCCCCTCCCTGAATTCAGTTTTAAAACATTTGTTATCAAAACAAAAGTGACCGTGAAGCTGTCGGATTTTAAAACCCAACCGGTTCACTAATGTCCTTTAGAGAAGGAAACCTGCTGTCCTTACCCGGTCTGGCCTATATGTGACTCCAGGTGCACACCAACGTGGTTGACTCTTAATTGCCCTCTGAAGTGATCCAGCGAATCACTCAGTTGTATCAAACTGCTAACCAGAGATGGACAATCAATGTCAGCCTTGCCAGCGATGCCATATCCCGAGGATGAATTTATAAAAATCACTGCTCAATGTCCAATCGCCTCGACACTCTTTGCTGTTAAAGGGGCTACATTGGTACAAGTTGTTATTTCAGATGTTTCGTTTGTACTGAGGTTTAATGTTGTTGTAACATTGTCACTCTACTCTATGTAGTGTGTGCTGCCCTCTGTTTCTTTGTGTTTCATTTTTCTTTCCTTATTAGTATTTTTCCCTTCATTCTCCCCACCCCGCCCAACCCCCAACTCACACATTGTAATTTCCATAAATAAAAGGAAGATGTATTGCAGCCCGAATTGGTGGTAGAGGCAGGGACCCTCAACTCTTTTAAAAAGTACCTGGACCTGCACCTAAAGTGCTGTAAGCTGCAGGGCTACGGACCGGGTGCTGGAAGGTGGGATTAGAATGGGCACCTGGTTGTTCTTCGAGCCGGCGCGGACACGATGGGCCGAATGGCCCCCTTCTGTGCTGTATCTTTTCTATGGTCTATGCAGCCAGCAACACAGAGCAGCATTGCAGAGCAGCACCGTGGGGCAGGAGAGAGAGCAGCACCATGGGGCAGGAGAGAGAGCAGCACCGTGGGGCAGGAGAGAGAGCAGCACCGTGGGGCAGGAGAGAGAGCAGCACCATAGGGCAGGAGAGAGAACAGCACCGTGGGGCAGGAGAGAGAGCAGCACCGTAGGGCAGGAGAGAGAGCAGCACCATGGGGCAGGAGAGAGAGCAGCACCGTAGGGCAGGAGAGAGAGCAGCACCGTGGGGCAGGAGAGAGAGCAGCACCGTGGGGCAGGAGAGAGAGCAGCATTGCAGAGCAGCACCATAGAACTCTATCAAAACTCCTCATAATTTTGAACACCTCAATTGGGGCCCCCCTTAACCTTCTCTGCTCTAAGGAGAACAATCCCAGCTTCTCTAATCTCTCCACATAACTAAAGCCCATCACCCTGGTATCATCCTGGTTAACCTCCTCTGCACCCTCTCCAAGGCCTTGACATCCTTCCTAAAGTTGGGGTCCCAGAATTGGACACAATACCCCGAATGAGGCCTAACCAGTGAATTGGACTGAAATTTCTGCCCTGTAGCAAGTAAGTTGAGAGAAAACATTCGAGGTTATCTGTTCCAATCCGTGAAGTTCACTTACAGACGTTTACCCTGCCTTCAAACAGCAGCCAGAGGAACGTAGTACAAGCACGATCGGAAAATATACCCAGAGAAAACAAGAATCTTTAGAAATGGGGAAAAAAGACCATCAGGCTAAAGGATCTTGGCAATTTTTGAAGAAGAACATGTTTATGAATTCACTAAGCACAACAAACAGCACAGTTCCTCCGACCCCCGTGTGGACTAAAAAGCAGCAACATCTCATTTTACCATACCACATTTCAGTTTATGACCCTCCTTTCTTCATTCTGTACAAGCCTCCTTCCATATTCCTAGCAATTCACTTTTTACCAAGCTTTCTGCTGTGTGCTCTCTTTTCGCAGGACGAGCAGGAGCATCTTCAGGAAATGTTTCAGAAAAACATTGAGAAAACCCTGGAATTCAAGAACGAGCACTGCAAGGAGTTGATCCCAATTGCTGAGCACTGCGGGGTCGTCTCTCTGTGCAATCTGTACGGGACCTTGGCTACACCAGAGAATGGGGTAATTCAATAACTGAGCACAATGCAAGGCAGTAATTCTACCGATAGGTGTAGAATAAGACGTACCAGGAGTGAGTTACAGACTGCAACCTAATGGAGGAGTTTGATGTGTATATCCATAGGGTTCTTGTATGAATTCAAACTCCTTTTGTGGAGCCTCACCCGATAGGAGCACGCATTAGGAACTATGGTACGCACTCCCCAAAATTTTCCATCCATTAACATTAACGGAGGGACTGTAGTGGGAGGTGCATGGTCAAATTCCCAATACGTGCCTCTGACCGGGAAAGCTCCACATCGGTAGCACGGATTCGTAAAATTACCCCTGTAGAGTACCGGAGTTACAGGCTGGAATCCAATCGAGGGGCTCGGGGGAGTTTATATATAGAATAACAGATACCCGGGAGTGAGTTACAGGCTGGAATCTAATCGAGGAATTTGGTTGATTCAGATATAGAATTTGTCCTTTAACGTAGTAAAACGTCCCAAGGCGCTTCACAGGAGCGTTATCAGACAAAATTTGACACTGAGCCACATAATGAGATATTAGTACAGGTGACCAAAAGCTTGGTCAAAGAGGTAGGTTTTAAGGAGTGTTTTAAAGGAGGAGAAAGAGATGGAGAGGTTTAGGGAGGGAATTCCAGAGCTTAGGGCCTAGAAGCTGAAGGCATGGCCGCCAATGGTGGAGCGATTAAAATCGGGGATGCGCAAGAGGCCAGAATTGGAGGAACGCAGAGATCTCGGAGGGTTGTAGGGCTGGAGGAGGTTACAGAGATAGGGAGGGGCGAGGCCATGGAGGGATTTTAAAACAAGGATGAGAATTTTAAAATGGAGGTGTTGGTGGACTGGGAGCCAATGTAGGTCAGCGAGCACTGGGAGTGATGGGTGAACGGGACTTGGTGCGAGTTAGGATGCGGGGCAGCAGAGTTTTGGAGGAGCCCAAGTTTACAGAGGGTGGAAGATGGGAGGCCGGCCAGGAGAGCATTGGAATGGTTGAGTTTGGAGGTAACAAAGGCATGGACCAGGGTTTCAGCAGCAGATGGGCTGAGGCGGGGTGGAGACGGACGATGTTAAGGAGGTGGAAGTAGGTGGTCCTGGTGATGGAGAGGATGTAGGGTTGGAAGCTCAGCTCAGGGGGTCAAATAGGATGCCAAGATTGCGAACAGTCTGGTTCAGATTTGGACGGTGGCCAAGGGGAGGGATGGGATTGGTGCCAAAGGGAACAGTTTGTGGTGGGGGCCGAAGTCAATGGCTACCCAATATTTCCCAAATTGGGTCTTCCCAATATTTTCGAAAACCTACAGAAATAGAAACGAATGAAAAAGTTGCTGAACTTGTCACCTCTTGTCTCCTTTTGTGTCCCATTGGTGGAACTCTCTCTCTCTAAGTGCTGACACGCTCTCAGTTTAAGTGGCGTCTCTTTTAGGTGAACCCGGCCGACCCTGATAACCATTTGCACATGGTTGGGATGGTCTTCATGTTCAGTTTGATCTGGTCCGTGTGCGCAGCTGTGGATGAGGACGGGAGGAAAAAGATGGACAGCTTCTTGCGGGAGATGGATGGCAGCTTCCCCAACAAGGTGAGACATTTCTTGGGGTGTGTGGAATGTTAAAGATGAAGGGTAACTTTTTGTTCAAACTACTCCTTTGATTTTGTTTCACTGAAAATAAATAAAAACCCAGAAATGACACAGTGCAATAAAAGCATAGAGTCATAGAATGATACAGCACAGAAGGCGGCCATTCAGCCCGTCGTGCCTGTGCCGGCTCTTTGAAAGGGCTATCCAATTAGTCCCACTCCCCTTGCTCTTTCCCATAACACTGCAAATTTTTCCTTTTCAAGTGCTGGAAAGTGGGATTAAACTGAATAGCTCTTTTTCAGCCAGCAATGACACGTCAGGCCAAATGGCCTCCTTCTGAGCCGTGACTTTCTATGATTCTAAATATTTATCCAATTCCCTTTTGAAAGTTATTATTGAATCTGCTTCCACCGCCCTTTCAGGCTGCGCATTCCAGATCATCACAACTCACTGCACAAAAGAATTTCTCCCCATCTCCCCTCTGGTTCTTTTGCCAATTACCTTAAATCTGTGTCCTCTGGTTACCGACCCTCCTGCCACTGGAAACAGTTTCTCCCGTTCTACTCTATCAAAACCCCTTTAGAATGTTGAACACCTCGATTAAATCTCCCCTTAACTTTCTCTGTTCTAAGGAGAACAATCCCAGCTTCTCCAGTCTCTCCACATAACTGAAGTCCCTCATCCCCGGGACCGTTCTCGTAACTCTCCTCTGCACCCTCTCCAAGGCATCCAAACACATAACTTATCCGTGTGAAATTAATTTGCCACTTTAAGGAACACATAAAATGTTTAATTTAAACATATAAAATAGAGGGAAAGTAATTTTTTATTTAATGCCTTAAGTGTTTGTTCACTGGTATCAACCAATGTAATTTGTAAACTACACCTGAAAATGGTCTGTTAAAAAACAACCCTCCCATCAATTTGCAGTTTTCCCGGCCGATCACGGTTTTGTCAGGATCAGCTCTCCGGATGGTCCCGAGTGGTTTTCAGAAGAAGCTGCTCGGAAGGCAGAGGCTGCTCACCCTAAGATGGTGTTGTGCAGCAGTCTGCTAATTCACTGGCATCTCTGCAGCTCCCCAAATTGTTCTCGTTTTAAAATAAATAAAAAGATTTTTGTGCATATACCTTTTTGCAGTATAAAATGGGGGAGAGTTCTCTGAAGAAAGTGTACTCCTGTTGGACCTGCTTCCCCCCCTTTAAGCAGCGTGGACTCTCATTCAAAAATTCAAAATGGCTTTCTTTACAGGAAGTGATATTCAATTCAGAAAAAAATAATTTCACATGGCGGATACCAAAATCAGAAACAGAAAGTGCTGGAAATACGCAGCGGGTCCGCCAGATCTGAAAGAGGAAAGGCAGGTTATGGTTTCAGACGTAACACCTCCATCAGAATCCACCAACCAAGGCTATGGATCCAAAAGCTTCTCCTTTCAGGAGCAGGAATTGATTAACCCCTCCAGGGGGCACCCTGCCAAAATTGTACCAATGTAAGGAATCTTACAACACCAGGTTATAGTCCAACAATTTTATTTTAAAATCACAAGCTTTCAGAGATTATCCCCTTCGTCACTGTAAGGGGGTGGTAGTGTGTGTCAGCTTCACCTCTGACTTCTGAGCGGTCCGAATCGCTCCCACTCCCTGGGTTCTAGACCTTGGACTTATTTGGGGGTTGTGACAAAGTGCAGCAGACAACTGGTTTTGGTGCAAGAAACTTTGACCTTTATTCAAGAGAGGAAATACAACACAACAATCTTAACACTCTAATAAAATGGGGAACACTTCAGTACACGCGAGGGAAATTACAGTAGAAAGATACCTCACCCCTCCCAATCCCACTGTACTAGCTAAGTTGGACTCTAAAGGACCAGGGATAATGCTCACCAAACGAAACCTTGATAGTAATTCACCCAGAGGTAAGTCAGAAATAGATTGTAGAGTGGAAACTTTGCGGATCTTCGGTTTTCTCCCGAGTTGGTTTTCTTTGGTCGCGGTGGCTCAATATTACCCGGTTGGTTGGTGGTAATATTCGGTTGGTTGTTTCCTAAGGCCCTTGTTGCCGCGAGGTGTCTGATGGTCACTGGGACTGTTGCTCTGGTTTCTTCTTGTGTGTCGGCCTGCTTCTAGAGCTGCTGTCCTTCCCTGTCGAACTGCTTTCCTTGTTGTCTGCTGGAAACTGCTCTTCTTTCCAGACACAGGCAGAACCAAGACAAGCAGCCCACCAGAGCCAGCAAGCCAGAGAGAGAGAGTGAGAGCTTTCGCCTTGTGGATGTCTCTCTTACAATGCTCTGTTTAAAAACAGTACTTACAAAGCCCTTTGATGGCTTTTTTTGATGGTCCCAATCATATTGCAAATTGTTTCTCCCAATGGGTCATTGTTTTAATTCTGATTTAGAGCTTGTCACATAAGGCTTCCTTTTGTATCCAATGTCCTAGGTGTTGGTGGTTTTGCTTTAAAAACAAAGGCATGGCCCCACGATGTCTGGAACAGTTACCTCTTTCAATGGGGGTGATTGTCAACCCCCTGCTGTCCGTTTTGCATTAAAACAGAGACATGTATGAAGCTCCACGGTGTGTGTGTTGTTGATTTCGTCTGGTGACCTCTCACCTATCCTTCCATCTTAGGATTTTAGTCAGGGTCCACAGTTTTTCCATACTCAGGGAAAACGTGAATTTCTTTAGGGTTTTTCTCTGAGTTTATTGGGGGATCTGTGAATTTTGAGAATCTTACAGTCACCTCCGAAAGCTTGTGATTTTCAAATAAAACTGTTGGACTATAACCTGGTGTTGTAAGATTCCTTACATTTGTCCACCCCAGTCCATCACTGGCATCGCCACATCAAAATTGTACCAGTCCAGGGGGACTATAAACTCAGCAAAGATCAGGGATCCGGTTTCTTTGTCGTTTCAGCCGTGGCTCAGTGGGTAGCACTTTCGTCTCTGAGTCAGCAGGTCCTGGGTTCAAGTTCCGCTCCAGCGACTTGAGCATAAAAAAATCTACGCTGACACTCCCAGTGCACTACTGAGGGAGCGCTGCACTGTCGGAGGTGCCGTCTATCAGATGAGACGTTAAACCGCGGCCCCCTCAGCCCTCTAAGGTGGAAGTAAAAGATCCCACGGCACTATTTCGAAGAAGAGCAGGGGAGTTCTCCCCGGTGTCCTGGGGCCAATATTTATCCCTTAACCAACATCACTAAAACAGTTTATCTGGTCATTATCATAGTGCTGTTTATGGGATCTTGCTGTGCACAAATTGGCTGCCGCGCTTCCTACATTACAACAGTGACTGCACTTCAAAAGTAATTCATTGGCTGTAAAGCGCTTTGGTACGTCCTGAGATTGTGAAAGGTGCTGTATAAATGCAAGTCTTTCTTTGGTCTTTACAGTCCAGTTCCACAGCAGCACCTGGACCAAGTGATGTACTGGGAGACAGCTCAAGCTGGCCAGTAGGAAGTGCAGGATAGCGACTGAGACACACTTGCCTTTCCCTCCCTCTGTGGTGTGGAGCAAGTGGCAAAAAAAAAAATCAGAGGCTGATTATTTTTTGTTAGGCAAGGGTATTAAGGATTACGGAACCAAGGTGGGTAGATGGAGTTACAGATACAGATCAGCCATGGTCTAGTTGAATGGCGGAACAGGCTCGAGGCGCTGAATGGCTCCTCCCGTTCCTATGTTCACAAAGTCACTGCCCCCAATATTGCGGAACAAAGGACAAAAAGGCCAACTTTAAAGTTGAAGCCCTGATGGACCTTCGTTTTACGCTCTGGATTCAGAGTCTTGAGCCCAGCAGTTCAGATTCAACTACCTCCACCCTGGCGAATGGGTGGAAAGGACTGCTCAGGGAGACAATGGCCAACACAGTTGGCAAATGAAACAGGGATCTGCTTAGAGTTCTTTTAGTGCAAGAAGCAACTAACTGGGTATAAGAGGTAGATTATCGTGTGGGAGTCAAACTTTCGGACATCGGTATTGTCTTCTGGTCCGGTATGTTCCGAGGTTCCTGTCATTCAGGTAAGCCCCAGCTTTTTGTTTGAACTTTCCCACTAACAGCCCTGTTCTTTTGCACAGGAAACCGTCTATGAATATTACGTTGATCCGAAAACTAAGGTCTGGACCTCCTTTGAGGATAAGTTAATGAAATCATGGCGATATCCCAGCAAGTAAGGCAATTGTTTCAGCTTGTTAGTGATAATGCAGCTGGAGAAAGAAAGAACTTGCATTTATATAGAGCCTGGTCACATCTATAAACGCTTCACATGCAGTGAATTACTTTAATCACTGCTGCTGTGTGAACAACTGTGGCAGGACTTTGCGCACAGCCAGATCCTACAAACAGGAGCGAGACTCGTGGTTTTGGCCGCGGGAGAAACGTGGACCAGGAGAACTGGCGGCTCTTCTTCAGATCGTGCCGTGTGATCTTTAATGTCCATCTGAACAGTCAGACAGGGCTTCCTTTTAACGTCTCGCCTGAAGGAGGGCCGCACCCTCGACAATACAGCCCGCTGTACTGAAATCTTGCTTGAAGCACAAACTCGTGCGAGGGCGAGAACGCTACCGACTGAATCTAACTGACACTCTCCCCCCATATTTCTCCTTACCCACTGATCCTGTATCTATGGACCGCAGGGTCCTGTTAGATACATATGAAGGTACGAAACGGACGGGCAGAATAAGACCCTCGCTGGTCCACGAAGCCTGCCTCACACTCATGATGGCCGGAGCATCCTGACTAAATATTCCCTCCTTCCCCTCCCTACACCCACACCCCCCCCCCTCCTCCCGCAGCCATGTAATATCCTAGGAGAGGCAAAAAAACAGGGGAGAAACCCAGAGCCAATAAGGGAAAAAGTACTCTGGAAAATTCCTCTCCGACCCCCCCACTCAGGCGATCGAAACCAGTCCAGGAGATCTCATGGACCGAGTGTTCAATTATTACAGTTATAGCTTTTATTCCCTCCCCCACCCCATCATGCCCCATGCTTTGTAGGTACCAGGCCCCTGACCTACTGCCTTGTACTTTTCCTTCCTCCGTCTGCTACATAACAACAGTCACTTAATCACAAGAGTGATTCATTGAGTTGCGGCATTCTGTTTACTGATGTAATAAGGCACTGTATCAGTGCAAATCTCTTTCTATTGGAATCTAAAAAGGTTTATATTTGAAAATCTGGTGTGTAGGGTAAAAGGCCGTCAAAATGAAAACAAGTAGTGGCCTGGTTTTGTGGTGGAAATTCTGAGCCGGGGGCCTGGGAAAGTAAAGGGCCGCCTTGGGTGCTTTTATGGGGAATGGAGATATTGCTCTTTGAGGTAGGAAGGACATAAAAGAAGAAAAATTAACTCAAAAAAAAACAAAACATGCTGAAAATGCATAACTGGTGACTCAGCATGTGGAAGAGAAAGATTGTTTTACATTTTGGATGGGACACTTGACAGAAACTGGCACTGTCAGGTTGGATAAGCCCCTTTGTAGGACACCGGTTTAAGCCGTGAACTCCACTCCCTTGGCACTAACTGTGTTCCCCTTCTCGGCCGTTTGCTCAGGCTTATCCAGATTATGTGAGACTTCAGCATCCCGTTCGACCCAGAGCTGAGCTTCCAACCCCCATATCATATCTATCAACAAGACACTTACTTCCACTTCCACAGCATCCACCTCTAGCTCATCCTCACTGCCACTGAAACCCTTCCCACTGCTTTTGCCACTTCTAAATCCAATTTCTCCAATGTCCTTGCCAGCCTCCCATCCTCTACTTCTATAAACTCCAATTGGTTTAAAGCTCAGCTCCCCATATCCTGTCCCACGTAAGTCCCACTTAACCCATAGTTTATGCCCTTGCTGATCTGCATTGGCCTCCTGTCCCCTAATGCATTAAAACCTTCATTCTAGTCATCAAATCTCTCCCATCATGTTCCCCACACTAGCTGTAACCAGCACCTTACTGAGCTCCCCTCCTGCAGCGTTCGGTTCTCTACTCTGGCCATTTGTGCATTCTCCCCTCTCTTTGTCCCACCATTATTGGCAGAGCCTTCAGCTGCCTCAGCCTTACTCTCCTTGGGACGTTTTCTACATTAGAGGCGCTACATGGATGCAAATTATTGTTGTTGACCAAAACAAAAGAACCAAGAAGAGAACAACAGGTAGAGGGAAATATACAAATAGGCTAACCACTGTACTGCTTCCTGTTCCCCACTGCCCTTTGTATGGGACAGTCCTGGAAAGGGACTGCAGATTTCCAGCAGTATTTCTTGCTTAGGGCAAACTGCCAAGATCCCAGTCTGGCATGTTTTAACGCAAGGTGATGAGATAGGTCAGGAAGCATTGGTTATATGAAAAGGAGCACGGGATAATGCCTGTTCTAAAATAACAATAGCAAAGATTTAGTACCAGCATGTTAAGATTTCGCACCAAGCAATCATGATCGAAAAATCTATGCTATTTCTATAGTTACCACCACTTTAGTCAGTCCCACGTCCTGTAACAGAAGATGCGCATCTCTGCTTTTCTACTTATATTGCAACGTTGTACAATGATTTGAATTGGAAGCACTCTTTTTAACAATTTTATCGTCTGGTGGAGTAACACTTTTCCTTCTGTTCTGCAGCATGCCTTTCTATAAAATCATAGTGCCCACAGTGGATACTGTGCGATACAACTTCCTGGTCAGCAGCTTGGTGTCCAATCAATGTCCCGTGCTGCTCGTGGGTCCAGTTGGGACTGGGAAGACCTCCGTTGCCCAGAATGCACTTCAGACCCTTGACCCGTATAAGTGGTCAATACTGACGGTCAACATGTCTGCTCAGGTAGGAAAGCATGATTGCTAATAGTAAAGCAGCACCCTCGATAAGTGGGCCGAACTATCGTTTGGACAATAAAAACAGAAAATGCTGGAAATACTCAGCAAGTGAGGCAGCGTCTGTGGAGAAAGAAACAGAGATAATGTTTCAGGTCGAAGACCTTTCGTCAGAACTGGAAGATGTTAAAGAGTTAACAGTTTTTAAGCAAGTACAGAGTCAGGGAAAGGGGAGAGGGAGGGGAGGAAAGAACAAAAGGGAAAGTCTCTGATAGGGTGGAGAGCAGGAGTAATAAATGACAAAAGAGATGATGGTGCAAGGCAGGGAGGGTGGTAATGGGACAAGTAAAGAAACAAAAGATGGATCCAGAGGAGCTGTAAATGGCAGCATCAGAATCATTACCAGCACCTGCTGTCCCACACAACAAAAAATTAAAAAAAATAGGAACAGTGGTTATGGTCTGAAGTTATTGAAATCATTGTTGAGTCCGGAAGGTTGTAAAGTGCCTAAATGAAAGATGAGGTGCTGTTCCTCGAGCTTCTGTTGAGCTTCATTGGAACAGTGTAAGAGGCCGAGGTCAGAGTGGGAGTTGGACGGGGAATTAAAATGGCAAGCGACCGGCAGGTCAGGGTCACGATTGCGAATTGAGCAGCGGTGTTCAGCAAAGTGATCACCCAGCCTACATTTGGTCTTCCCAATGTAGAGGAGACCTGCCTGATTTGCTGAGTATTTCCAGCATTTTCTGTTTTCATTTCAGACTTGCAGCATCTGCAGTATTTTATTTTTAATTATAGTTTGGACAATTTGATCACTGCACACTTATTAATTCAGTTCTTACTGTGAAGTGTCTGTCAACAGATGCATTCACTGTTTGTTGTGGATGGGTCAGTAGCTAAATGCACCGTGATGGTGTGGCACTGAGTCACATAAATCACAGGACGATCCCAGCTCGGCCAGGTCCAGATGTAGTAATTTTGGCCCAATGTCATTTTACGGAATGGGACGCCTAATCTATTACATTTCAGAGTATTTGTTTGGAGAACTGTTATGCTAATGAGTGACCTTTCACCTCTGGCGCCCGGGGTCAAATCCGATACAGTGGGATGAAATTCTCCCCTTTTTGTTGGCCGTAAGGATCCCAGGTCTCGGCCTAGATTCAATGCGGTAACAACCCACAGCACAAAACTTCCCTGCGTCCAGCATCAATTGTCACTTAGTCGGTACTCTCACTTAGGCCACGAGGATGGTGTTGTAAGCCTTGAGAAAGCATCAGACTGGTGCTTAGGGACCCCTCTTTTCAGTGGAGTCTGAAACACATTATTTAGCCTAGAGCGGAAGGAGCTGTGTTAGTTGCTGAGGGGGTTGGAGAGGAATTTTCCTGAATATTTTTTCCTTTATTGGCCCTGGGTTTTTTTGCCTCTCCCAAGAGATTACATGGGGGTGGGGGGAGGGAGGGAGGGACAAGCGTCTGGTCATAATATTCCAGTCAACATGAGTGTGGGGCAGGCTTGATGGACCAGATGGCCTTTTCCTGCCTGTCATTTTCATATGTAACTGGAGTGCTTGATACTGATGGTGGGTGATTGAAATATGTTCCATTTCCCTTGGTGACATTCCTCACCTTGATGATGAGCTCAAAGTTGGTACACAAAATATTAGTTTCGAGCACTCACTTGCTGGTTCCTGACCCCTCCCGTCCTTATTCACAGACCACATCTAAAAACGTCCAGGATATCATCGAGAGTCGGGTGGAGAAAAGGACAAAAGGAGTTTATGTTCCAGTTGGCGGCAAAAAGCTCATCACCTTCATGGACGACCTGAACATGCCAGCCAAAGATACCTTTGGCTCTCAGCCTCCACTAGAGCTCATCCGCCTCTGGATCGATTACAGCTTTTGGTACGACCGCCTCAAACAGACTGTCAAATACGTAAAGGTAAAGGCAGTTTGGGTTTCAGAAAGAAAGAACGAATTTGCCTTTCTATCGCGCCTTCCATGACCTCAGGACGTCCCAAAGCGCTTTACAGCCAATGAAGTACTTTTTTGAAGTGTAGTCACTGTTGTAATGTAGGAAACGTGGCAGCCAATTTGCGCACAGCAAGATCCCACAAACAGCAATGTGATCATCTGTTTTTTAGTGATGTTGGTTGAGGGATAAATATTGGCCCAGAACACCGGGGAGAACTCCCCCTGCTCTTCTTCGAAATAGTGGCTGTGGGATCTCTTGCATCCACCTCAGAGGGCGGACGGGGCCTTGGTCTAATGTCTCACCTGAAAGATTGCACCCCTCGACAGTGCAGCGCTCCTTCAGTATCGGCATTGGGTGTGTCAGCCTGGATTTTATGCTCAAGTCTCTGGAGTGGGATTTGAACCCACGACCTTCTGACTCAAAGGCAAGAGAGAGAGAGCTCCCCACTGAGCCCCGGCTAACATCTAGCATGGAGCAAGAACCTCTCAGAACATTGTACAAGTAGAAAGGAGTTGCTCCCCTCCTGGCCTAATGAGTAAAAGCACTGACCCCTGCAGTACCGAGCCATATGGACCGGAGGGTCCCAGGTTCGATTCTTGGTCTGAGCTCAACTGGGTTAGTTGGGCTGCTGCAGCTGGGCTAGGGAAAGGGAAATCTCAGTCCTGATCGCCACCCAGTGACTCTGGAAGGTGGATGTGTGTCGAGTGAGGGTCGGGCGATGCTCAGCTGTGACACAGTTGAAAGGCCTACTGACACTCGTTGACTAAGCTCACATGTGAAGGATGTGTCACTTGGGTGAGTTAGTGGAGGAGGGCTGGAACTGCATTCTAGACTCCAGGCGAGGGAGAAAGTTCTGATAAAACTCGAAGGGAGTATTCAATGTAATGAAAGACTCCACTCCCTCTGCAATTTCTGCTAACTTTTACTTTGTAATACAAATGCATTGAGTAGAACAGATCACACTTTCTTACTCCTATTGCTCAGGCTTAGAGGGGCCATTTAAAAAAAATAAAAGTGGCAGAGTGGATGGTGCTGTACACAGATTAGCTACCAAATTAGCAGCAGTGACTACACTGCAAAACAAATCCATTGGCTGTCGAGCTCTCTGAGATAGCCTGAGGATGCTAGAGGTGCTATATAAATGTGTGTATATATCGCTCCTGTGAAGCACCTTGGGATGTTTTACTACATTAAAGGAGCTAAATAAATGCAAGTTGTTGTTGTAAATGTATGTTCTTTATTTAGTGCTTTTTGTTTATAGAATCATGTGGCACAGAAGGAGGTCATTCGGCCCATCGAGCCTGTGCCGGCTCTTTGAAAGGGCTATCCAATTGGTCCCACTTCCCCCCCTGCTCTTTCCCCATAGCCCTGAAAATGTTTCCCCTTCAGGCTTTTATCCAATTTCGTATTGAAAGTTATTATTGAATCTGCTTCCCCCGCCCTTTCAGGCAGCGCATTGCAGATCATAACAACTCGCTGAGTAAGTTCTTTTTCCTCATGTCACTTCTGGTTAAGAAACGTTGTGCATTTGAAATTCTAGAAACAGTTAACTGGCTCAGCTCCCAAGTCTCCTTCAGACTGCTCAGCTATTTATTGTAAATAGTTGTCGTTTACCGCCTCACTGTCTCATCTGACTTTTTAACCCAGCCATTTGAGCCAGTTAGATATGAAGTGGCAGCTAGCTAAACGGGTAGTGCCGGTTTCCTAGAGCAATATGTCATGGAACCAACCAGGGAACAGGCTATTTTAGATCTTGTATTGTGTAATGAGACAGGGTTAATTAGTAATCTCTCAGTAAAAGAACCTCTGGGGAAGAGCGATCATAATATGATAGAATTTCACATTGAGTTTGAAAGTAACGTGTTTAAGTCAGAAACTAGAGTCTTAAACTTAAATAAAGCCAATTACAGAGGTATGAGGGGTGAGTTGGCGAAGGTAGATTGGGAAATTAAATTAAAGGGTTTGACAGTGGAAAAGCAATGGCAAACATTTAAAGAACTATTTCAATATTCTCAACAAATAAACATTCCATTGAGAAATAAAAACTCCACAGGAAAAGTGATCCATCCGTGGCTAACTAAAGAAGTTAAGGACAGTATTAGATTAAAAGAAGAGGCCTCCAATGGTGCCAAATAGAGTAGTGAGCCTGAGGATTGGGAGAGTTTTCGAAACCAGCAAAGGATGACCAAAAAATTGATAAAAAGGGAGAAAATAGAATATGAAAGTAAACTAGCAAGAAATATAAAAACGGATTGTAAGAGCTTCTACAAGTATGTAAAAAGGAAGAGAGTAGCAAAAGTAAACATTGGTTCCGTACAGACTGAGACAGGAGAAATTATAATGGGGAATCAGGAAATGGCAGGTGCGTTAAACAAATATTTTGTATCTGTCTTCACAGTAGAAGACACAAAAAACACACCAGAAATAGTGGGGAACCAAGGGGCTAATGAGAGTGAGGAACTTAAAGTAATTAATATCAGTGGAGAAAAAGTACTGGAGAAACTAATGGGACTAAAATCCGACAAATCCCCTGGACCTGACGATCTACATCCTAGGGTTCTAAAAGAGGAGGCTGCAGAGATAGTGGATGCATTGGTTATGATCTTCCAAAATTCCCTAGATTCTGGAACGGTCCCTGTGGACTGGAAGGTAGCAAATGTAACCCCGCTATTCAAGAAAGGAGGGAGAGAGAAAACAGGGAACTACAGGCCAGTTAGCCTGACATCAGTCCGTCGGGAAAATGCTGGAATCCATTATTAAGGAAGTGATAACAGGGTACTTAGAAAATCATAATATGATTAGGCAGAGTCAACATGGTTTTATGAAAGGGAAATTGTGTTTGACAAATTTATTAGAGTTTTTTGAGGATGTAATTAGCAGGGTAGATAAAGAGGAACCAATGGTTGTAGTATATTTGGATTTTCAAAAGGCATTTGATAAGGTGCCACATAAAAGATTGTTACACAAGATAAGGGCTCATGGGGTTGGGGGTAATATATTAGCATGGACAGAGGATTGGTTAACGGACAGAAAACAGAGAGTAGGGATAAACGGGTCATTCTCAGGTTAGCAGGCTGTAACTAGTGGGGTACCGCAAGGATCAGTGCTTGGGCCTCAGCTATTTACAATCTATATTAATGACTTAGATGAAAGGACTGAGTGTAATGTATCCAAGTTTGTGGAGGATACAAAGCTGGGTGGGAGAGTAAGCTGTGAGGAGGACACAGAGTCTGCAAAGGAATTTAAGCAGGTTAAGTGAGTGGGCAAGAAGGTGGCAGATGGAGTATAATGTGGGGAAATGTGAGGTTATTCACTTTGGTAGGAAGAATAGAAAAACAGAATATTTTTTGAATGGTGAGAAACTATTAAATGTTGGTATTCAGAGAGACTTGGGTGTCCTCAGACAAGAAACACAAAAAGTTAGTATGCAGGTACAGCAAGCAGTTAGGAAAGCAAATGGTATGTTGGCCTTTATTGCAAGGAGGCTGGAGTACAAGAGTAAGGAAGTCTTACTACAATTGTACAGGGCTTTGGTGAGACCTCACCTGGAGTACTGTGTACAGTTTTGGTCTCCTTATCTAAGGAAGGATATACTTGCCTTAGAGGCGGTGCAACGAAGGTTCACTAGATTGATTCCTGGGATGAGAGGGTTGTCCTATGAGGAGAGATTGAGTAGAATGGGCCGATACTCTCTGGAGTTTAGAAGAATGAGAGGTGATTTCATTGAAACATATAAGATTCTGAGGGGGCTTGACAGGGTAGATGCTGAGAGGTTGTTTCCCCTGGCTGGAGAGTCTAGAACTAGGGGGCATAGTCTCAGGATAAGGGGTCAGCCATTCAAGACTAAGATGAGGAGAAATTTCTTCACTCAGAGGGTTGTGAATCTTTGGAATTCTCCACCCCAGAGGGCTGTGGATGCTGAGTCGTTGAGTATATTCAGGGCTGCTGCTTCTATTTCTTATGTTCTTATTTGGTGATTCTGTTTTTAGTGTTGGGATTTACAGTATTGTATCTACTAGTATGATGATCAGAGCATAACAGTGCTAGTTTTCGAGTTTCGAGTTAGAATTTACAATTCCGGATATCTGGGAGTCAGCACACGGCTGGGATCTGATGTCCATGTTCAGGTAGCGGATATTACTGGCTTTGATTATTATCCTCTTATTATTCTATATCAGCTCCACACCTGAAGCAATGAAAATTGCAGCAGTGATTGCAGAATGATATTTTGTCAGCTTGGTTCAGCGGCACTCTCTTCTCTGGGCACGGAGAGAGTGCAGTCTAATCCAGTACTGAGGGGGGGGGGCACTGCATTGTTGGAGATGCTGTCCTTTAAACAAGATATTCCATCAAAGATCCTGTGGCATTAATTGACCAACATACCTAAACACAGTTAACTGGACATTCATCTTATTGCCTGTTTCTAACGCCGAAAAGACTGTTGCACATAACAGTCACTGCACTTCAAAAGCAGAGTGTTCATTAACACCACTGTGTCAGCCAATGAGTTGGAGGTGGGCCGGGATGTACAGCAAACAGAGTCTATTTAAACAGCGCAGAGAACAGTCTACAGAGTCTATTTAAAAAGAGTCTCTATGAACTACAGCAAACAGAACTCATGACAGAAACAGGATGATTATATGTTGCCCGATAAAAGCAGGGTGATTTCTCCAGCAAAATCCAGTGAGTGGAGGATAGTTCCATACAAACGATATGTGTAAAATCAATCCCAGTCACTTCCAGCAGTGCGGTCTTCAGGCGTGATTGACGGGGGAATTATTCTGGCCGGGAACAGTGGGGTCACTATATCCAGCCCTTCAAAAATAACCATTTGCCCAAAGCATTTCAAGATGATAAAACGCTATAGAAATGCCAGGTATTGTTTACCATTTTATGCAAATGACATTTTTACAACGTGCTAATGTTTATCTCTCAGGACATGTTTCTGATGGGTGCGATGGGCCCTCCTGGAGGAGGGAGAACGATCGTCTCGCCCCGTCTCCAAAGCCGCTTTAATCTGATCAACATGACGTTTCCTGTGGTAGGTAGTCTTTCTTTGGGGAGGGGTAATATAATTGCAATCTCATTTATTTCTCTGATTTTTTTTTAAAAAAGGAAGAAAGAAATAAGGTTAAAAATGTAATTAAATTGCTATCAATGCAAAAACCTTAAACATAAGAATATATGAACAATGTCAGACAGGAAAAGACCTTCTGGTCTATCCGGCCTTGTCCCCACACACTTACAATACCTCACAATATATACACTCTCCATCCCAACCAAAAGCCATGTGATCTCCTGGGAGAGGCGAAAAACCAGATAAAATCTCAGGACAATTAGGGAAACATAATCTGGGAAATTCCTCTCTGACTCCCTTAGGTGATCGAAACCAGACCAGGAGGTCACTCTGGCCCTGAATTCTATGCAGTACCTTTTGTAAGAGGTGATCTCCGCCCCAGCCAGAAACAGGTCCGGCTCACGGTGGGAGGGATTCAGCGAATCGGCGTCCACCGCACGAGCCGGCAGCCTGTTCCAGAGGACAACTATTCTCTGGGAAAAGAACCACCTCCTGACATCTAACCTCGATCTGGCCTGGCACAACTTAAAATTGTGACCCCTGGTCCTCCCTAAGCTATTCAGTTGAAACAAACTGTCCATACAAGCACAACCTACTCCCTTTGTCTTATAAACCTCGATCAAATCACCCCTAAATCTACGTTTCTCTAAATGTAGTGTCCCGACACTTTGAGCCTGTCCAGGTAACTAAGATACTTCAAACTGGGAATTAATCTCGTGGCCCTTTTCTGCACCCTTTCCAAAGCTTGAATATCATCCATCCCTCTGAGGAGACCAAAACTGGGCACAGTATTCTAACTGAAGCCCAACCAAAGTCTTGCACAAGAACGGAATTGTTTGCTTTGCCTTCTAGTGAACTGTCCCATAAATGCACCCTACTTGCTGTCGCTATCGCTTCACTGCATTGCTCATGAACCTTTGGAGATCTATGCACTAGAACGCCCAGTTCTCTTTCTTCCTCCATCGGCTTTAGTCCTTTTCCCTGAAGGGCGTATGAATGTTGGACATTAGCCATGCCCACGTGCATAACACTGCACTTTTCTAAGTTAAACATAATTTGCCAGTCACGAGCCCAATCCCCCAAAGCACCCATATCTGCCTGTAGTAGTCGAGCATCGTCTGCAGTCCTGACTCTCGCACATATCTTAGTATCATCTGCAAACTTGTAGATTGTTCCCCCAGCACTCACATCTAGATCATTGATGAAAATAGTAAACTGCAACAGTCCTAACACCGATCCCTGCAGGACACCACTGGTGAACGGTCTCCAAACAGATCCAAATCCATCTATAACACTGTCTGTCCATGGGCTTCCAGCACGGTAGATTGCCACTGATACCAGAGGCTTTGATCTTGTAGAGAAGTTTCTTACGATGCGGTACCTTATCGTAAGCTTTTTGGAAGCCTAGGTAGACAGTATCTACCGGTTTCCCTCATCTTGGTGATTTCTTCAAAAAATACAATCAAATTAGTAGGACAGGACCTCCTTTTTTTGAAGCCATCTTGGGTGTCCCTAATATGTCCCTCTCCATCTAAGTAGTCATATATTGCAACCCTAATGATTCCCTAATTGACGGTTTGTATCCTTCCATGTATGTTTACAGATGTACCTCTATACTGATTGTCTTGTTAACTTGCATTGTTTCTTAAATTCTTGGGTAGATTGACATATGAACATTTTCTCCCTGTGTAGACATCCCAGATTAAGCGTATTTTCAGTACACTGATAAACCAGAAGTTGCAGGACTTCGATGAGCAGATGAAGCCCATCGGCAACATCATTACAGAAGCCACCATCGAGCTTTACAATGCAGTTATTCAGAAATTCCTACCGACACCAACTAAGATTCACTATCTTTTCAACCTCAGGGATATCTCCAAGGTACCTTTTCTCTTGCTCCACCTTTCATTCCTCCTGTCCTATCCTCTCTCAGTGTCTCTCTCATATTATCTGTCCTGCTCTCAATCTTTCTACTGTTCTCTCTTTCCCGTTGCCCCTCTCTTCAATTCTGTCTCCCCCTCTTGCATTGTTTCTCTTCTATTATCTCTCTCTTCTGTTCTTTATCTCTTACCTCTCCTAGTCCCCTTTTTCAACTGTTCCCCCTCTCTTTTCTATTCTGTCTTCCTCTCTAGCATTGTCTCTCTTCATTATCTCTCTTCTATTCCTTATCTCTCATCTCTCTCCTATTCCCTCTCTCTCATTTCCCCTTTCTCTACTACCCCTTTCTCCTATTCTCTGCTCGCTCCAATTCACTTATCTCTCACATTTTGCCTTCTCCCTCATCTATTTATATTTTCCATCTTTCCTTCTGAAACCCCACCCCTGCTTGTTTTCTGTCTAGTCTGTTTTGCTTTAAAGCAGCGATGGATTTTACTTGTAAGTCAATGACCAGGTTATGAGATTTGATGGACGAGAAGGAGTATGCTGTATTTATTTTTAATCCATGACATTGTTTCTCACTCCTCCTGATGACCTTGTAAGTAAAGCCTTCACCCAGTGTATTCCTAAACCATAGAGAGCAGAAGGTCTTCAGTTCTGTGCTGTGTCAGATCTTAGCCAAGGCATCAATAGGGCTCCAATTGACGTCAGTTCCCTGGGCTAGGGAGGAGAACAAGCAGCCATAATTCTCAGTAGTGACCCCTGCCGGAAAGTGCCCTTGAGAAGTGTCTTGTGAGGACAACACAGGCTCGGCTGTTATGCTCTCCATGAACGAATACCTACCGACATTCACTTTCTGGGACCATGTGAGACGGATGGTCCCTTGACCGAGACACTGGAGGGCTGCTGGCAAGGAGGAGAAAAAATTGGCCAAGAAGAAACAATGGTGATGTGTGTTTGTAGTTTAGCCCAGCCAGCCCTGAGGTACATCCACCCGCCCCCATCTCCCTTATTTGTACCTAATGTTGCTGCTATTTTGATTGCTGCCCACAGATATTCCAAGGAATGCTTCGTGTACACAAAGATTACCATGACACAAAAACAAGTATCACACGGCTATGGGTGCATGAGTGCTTCAGGTATCTCTCTTACTTGTTATCTTTTCCGATTTTTCTCCTGACACGGTGTTGGGGTACAGTTCCACGGGCACTATCATCCCCCTCCCTCCCATTACCCGAGGGTCGGGTTCTTCATGTGCAAATCTAGACTGTGGGATATTGGACCAGGAGAGGGGCATCACAGCCAAGTCCAATCCTGTCCTCACCCAGCGTTCACTGGACCGCGATCAGGATTGGGGGGTATGATGTTATTTTCCCCCCTCGCTCGCGGATGCTGAATCCCAAACTGCCGTCCCAGCTGCTTTCAGCCGTCTCGGCATGGCCAGGAATCGAACCAAATACGCTTCCTGGTTTGTAGAGCTCGGCTCCACCCCTCACCCCTCCAAAAAGCTCCAGTTATTTTCCCTGTAGCATTCTCGGGTGTATGTCAGTAGAAGTATTTGAAGTGCCTTTTGCTCCTGTCACAAGGCCGAATTAACCTCTCCTGTCTGATTGATGCAGGGTGTTTTCTGATCGCTTGGTGGACCATAAAGACATGGAAACGTTTGTGGTGTTACTGACTGAAAAATTAGGCACCTTCTTAGACATGACTTTCCACAGCCTCTGTCCAAACAAGCAGTCGCCCATCTTTGGTAAGAGTGGACGCACAAAATTAAAAAAAAATACAATGTACACAAATAAAGTGTGCCTCCCCGTCTCAGGGATTCTATGAAATTTCCTCTCTGCTCATGATTTTAAATAACGCGAGCTGAAATACCATGGCATCACCTGTGGGTAGCCTGAAGCACAGTTGTGATGTACAGGTGCTTTGGTATAGGTGTTTTAACTTGGACTGTGCCTTTAAGGTCACTGCTCATGTAATCCCTATGGATAAGCTTGGTCCTTGGGAAGAGGCCAGGTTAGCAAGCTCAGAAATGCCTGCCTGCCTTGCTCTTTTCTGGTCTGTCGCTGTTTTGTGAATACGACATTTGACCCGTAAGGTGCAAAGGCAATGCGTACTTTACATGCATGACAAAGTGCGACATTTCAAGGTACGCCACTTGGAGTTGTGATGGATGCGTGCTAGACGCAAGACTAATATTGGAGCATTTATCAGGATGGTGATATATAAAAAAAAATATTTGAATCGGTGGCCTGATGGCACATGCTGCCAGAGTCATTGGCCAATAAGTTCGGGAGCTAACTGGCAAACTAAGACACTTATATGACAGGCAACATTTCTAGCCAGATGTGTGCCATCCGCCATGTTGGGATAGGAAGAAATAGGCGTCCTGTCCCCTCGCCTGAAGCAGGTGTTAGTCCCTTTGCATATGCAAATAAGGGACCCACTGCCTGTTTGAGGCCCCCATTGCCTGATTGGTTTGCTCAGAGGCAGCCGACACTGGTTACACTCGGGGGAACCAGACCTTGGGATCACCTCCAACCTACAAGGTAAGTTTCTTATTATTTACTTACCTGGAGGAGTACTCACCCCAACCCCCACATTTAACATAAGCTGCTCTCCCCACCTCCGGCGTCCTGTCCCTATCCCCGATCAGACCCGATACCTGATCTCCCCCCACCACCCCCAACCCAGATCTCCGGACCCGGCCCCCACGATCCCTGGCACAGACCCTGGACCCGCTTACCCGAGGGCTGTTGTGATACTAGCAGAGGCCCGATCTTGCACTGCTCTTCACCTTTGGGCTGCTGCACCTCACCGGCTCCATTATAATGCGGTCTGAGGCCCAATACCGGGGGCACCTCGGGCCTCACCATCCAGGTGAAGAGTGTTCAAATCCCTCCATGGCCTCGTCCCTCCCTATCTCTGTAACCTCCTCCAGCCCTACACCCCTCCCTATCTCTGTAACCTCCTCCAGCCCTACAACCCCCCGATTTTAATCGCTCCACCATTGGCGGCCGTGCCTTCAGCTGCCTCGGCCCTAAGCTCTGGAATTCCCTCCCTAAACCTCTCCGCCTCTCTCTCCTCCTTTAAGACGCTCCTTAAAACCTATCTCTTCGACCAAGCTTTTGGTCACCTGTCCTAATATCTCCTTGTGGCTCGGTGTCAAATTTTGTTTGATAATCGCTCCTGTGAAGCGCCTTGGGACGTTTTACTACGTTAAAGGCGCTGTATAAATGCAAGTTGTTGTCATTGTACGATAAAATGCCAAACCTAATTCCAAGGACCACTAGTCACCCATTGGAAGTACGCGGGCAGCTCTCTTGCAAATGGGCTGTAGATTAATGGGGGTGTCTTTCTTTTGTGTCAGGCGACTTCATGCGAGGAGATCCGCCCGTGTATGAAGACCTAACAAACTTCAAGGTCCTGAAAACGTACATGGAGACCCAGCTGGATGAGTATAACGCAACCCCTGGGGTGGTGTCAATGAGCCTCGTCCTGTTCAGAGACGCTATCGAACACGGTAACGATCCTCCAGCGTCCTACATTGCTTTACGTAGTGGCGGGTGCAGCTGTTCCTCTTGCTATTGGCAGGAGCACATTCAGAAGCAAAAAGTCTTCAAGAACAGGGAAAGGCCATTAAGCCCATCTGTTTTCCATCAATTAGCCCTACAGGCCTTGTCACCATAGTTAAGATTTCTTCTGTGGGTTGTGAAATTATAAAATCTGTATTCATGATTTTGCTGCATGTAGTACGCAGAGAAAACCTTCCCCTATAACCCCAGAAATACATCCAGTTGTCTGCTGGACCTATTTGTACTGTCTGTTTCAGGAACTAGTTCCATAGCTCTATTACGCTTTGGTGAAAAAGTTTCTTGACTTCCTTATTTACTGCCAACTTGATGTGATGTGATGAATCTGTTGCTATAGTTATAATACTGCGATACCAATATAGCATACTTTAAGACCGGGTGTTTGTGCAGGAGATGGCCTTGGGGGACTGGCTGGGCAGGAGGACATGGGAAGCATCCTACTTTGTCCAGTTGTCCAGTTGTGTTGGTTTATTCTATCTTAAAAGCTGATTTCAAAGCCTCTATCACTGATCTTTCATGTCTGGCGCTTGCATTCAAAACCAGCCCCAATGGATGGGATGTCTGTTGGCTACAACAGTCCAATCCAGTTCCTGGTCACATTGGCCTTGGGTTAGGAGGTCGGAGGTGCCACGCAGTGCTCCACAGGAGAGCTGCAAGAGATCTGTTCCACATACCAGCCAGTCTGCTTCGATTTGTACTCTTCACTCTTCCTTCCTTAGTGACGCGGATTGTTCGTGTGATCAGTCAGCCGCGTGGGAACATGCTGTTGGTTGGAATCGGGGGCAGTGGGCGACAGAGCCTATCTCAGCTAGCAGCTTACATCTCTGACTACAACACCTACAAAATCGAAGTTACCAAGGTTTACCGCAAGCTGGAGTTTAGAGAAGGTAAGTCTGCCTCTGGGCTGCAGCGTCTCGGTATTGTTATATATTAATGCCCTTTCTGCCCTCAGACATTTAACCTTACTTGTCTCATTTCTTTTTGAAAGTGCCTGTCTTAGATCCCCAAAGGCTATGTGGCTTTTAATGTACCACCCAGTGTGATCCTGAGCCATACGCTCCAGGCAAGTCTCAGTCTGCATGGAATTAATCCATCTCAGCTGAGCAAAGGCAGTAATATTGGCTGTACTGTCCCTGGGCTATGAGTACCAAAATTCTATTTAGTGATGACTGCTGGAAAGTGCATGTGTATGGATGTTGGGTGAGGACAGGATTGGGTTCAAAACAACAACTTGCACATCCCAAGACGCTTCACAGGAGCAATTATCAGACAAAAATTGACACCAAGCCAAAGAAAAAGTCTTTAGGACAGGTGACCAAAAGCTTAGTCAAAGAGGTAGGTTTTAGGGAGAGTCTTAAAGGGGGAGAGAGGGGCAGAAAGGTTTAGGGAGGGAATTCCAGAGCTTAAGGCCTAGATGGTTGAAGACATGGTCGCCAATGGTAGGGTGAAGGTGGGGGGCGGGGGGCTGGTGGGTGGACAAGAGGCAAGAGTTGGAGGAGCACAGAGATCTCGGAGGGTTGTAGGGCTGGAGGAGGTTACAGAGATAGGGAGGGGGCGAGGCCATGGAGGGATTTGAAAACAAGGATGCGAATTTTAAAATGGGAAGTGTTTGGAGACTGGGAGCCAATGTAGGTCAGCGAGCACAGGGGTGATGGGTGAACGGGACTTGATGCGAGTTAAGATACAAGCAGTAGAGTTTTGGATGAGCTGAAGTTTATGGAGGGTGGAAGATGGGAGGCCGTCCAGGGGAGCATTGGAATAGTCAAGTCTGGAAATAATAAAAGCATGGATGAGGGTTTCAGCAGCAGATGAGCTTAGGCGGGGCGGAGACAGGCGATGTTACGGAGGTGGAAGCAGGCGGTCTTGGTGATGGAGATGATAATGGGGGTCGGAAGCTCAGCTCAGGGTCAAATAGGACGCTGAGATTGCGAACAGACTGGTTCAGCCTGAGACAGTGGCCGGGGAGAGGAATGGAGTCGGTGACTAGGGAACAGAGTTTGTGGCGAGGGTTGAAGATAATGGCTCTGGCCTACCCAAAGTTTAATTGAAGGAAAATTCGGCTCATCCAGGATTGGATGTCGGACAAGCAGTCTGATGACCCAGAGGCAGTGGAGGCGCAAGAGAGCTGGTGGTGAGGTATAGCTGGGTGTTATCTGTGGAATCTGACATTGTGTTCTCGGATGATGTCGCCTTGGGGCAGCATGTAGATGGGAAATGGGAGGGGGCCAAGGATAGATCCTTGGGGGAGTCCAGAAGTAACGTTGCGGGAGCGGAAAGAGAAGCCATCGCAGCAGATTCTCTGGCTACGACTGGATAGGTAGGAGTGGTGCCCTCCACTGTCTAGGCTCACACACAAACGAATGGTCACATGGGCTAAGTACAAGATGGTGCCCGTCACCTCATTGGTTTGAGGAAGGGAGGTGGGAACTGGGGAGGGAATTTAAATATAATAAAAATAATTTTCTGTTGACTGAACTCAACTGTACATTTGTAGACATCAAGAAAATCTACCGTGAGGCAGGAGTTGAAAATAACCCGACAATGTTCCTGTTTACGGACACCCAGTTAGTTGAAGAGTCCTTCTTAGAAGATATTAATAATATCCTGAGCTCAGGAGAAGTTCCAAACCTGTTCAAAGCAGACGAATTTGAAGAGGTGAGTAGCTGGTGTGCGATACAAGGCTAGTGCATGTGCCTGCTCAGGCTCCCTACACTTGCATATGGCCCGGTCAGAAAGAACTTCCCTTTCACCTCCTCAGGACATCCCAAAGTTTTATTTTGAAGTCCAGTGACTTGTTATTCAGGAAAGCTCTGCAGCTATTTTCTGCATAGCAAGGTCCAATAAACAGCAAATGAGATGAATGTCCAATTAATCTGTGCTTTTGGTGGTGTTGGTTGAGGGAAGGATTTTGCCTCCAGGACCACGAAGAACACTCTGCTCCTCTTCAAATAGTTCTATAAGATCGTCTACATCCACTTAAGCAAGCAGAGAGGGCCTCACTTTAATGAGTTGGCTGGCAGACAGCACTACAGACAATGCAGCACTTCCTTAGTATTGCACTAAGCACGTCTCACTTGTACTAGTTCAAGGACCCTGTCATTAGCCAGCTGTCTTGCCCAACTGACATTCAACATGTCACTTAGGCCATAGAAATAATTTTCTGAGTTCTTGCTCCCAGAGCAGGGCCTCGCCTGCTGGGAGAGCGTATTGGGATTAGGGTAGATGCCCTCACAATTTCCCTCCGTGCCCGAACTCTCGATATGCAGTCCCTGTGGGTGAGGCTCTGTGCTGGGAGCATGATCTTGTCAGGTTACCTCTTGTACCTCAGGCTGGCCTAAATAAGTGAGCACAGAGTCCCCACCAGAGGAAATGTGAATTGTTCAGGAAAGATTCAGTGGAGAGCAGATTAAACCGTTCCACCAAGATTTATTTTTTCCACTTTTCCTTCTGTGGCAGACAGACTGAACGCTATTTTAAACCCAACTTCACTCTGTGTTCCAGTACTCCGCACAATTAGATTGAGACCTGACTCGCAGTTATTCAGCCACTTTCAATGCACTCCCAAAATAACTTTGCATTGGCGCAGAAATGTCAATATGACTGTACGCTATGATCTAAAGCCTTGCTTGTGGGAATCCTTGCTCGTTGGAATCCTTGCTCTATTCAAGATCTTTTAGCAATCTCCCATAGTGCGAAAGAAAGAACTTGCATTTCTATTGCCCCTTTCATGACCTCTGGTCGTCCCAAAGCGCTTCACAGCCAATGAAGCACTTTTGAACTGTAGTCACTGTTGTAATGTAGGGGAAACAGCCAATTTGCGCACAGCAAGATCCCACAAGCAGCAAAGAGATAATGACCAGATAATCTGCTTTTTAGTGATGTTGGTTGAGGGAAAAATATTGGCCCAGGACACTGGGGAGAACTCCCCTACTGTTCTTCGAAGTAGTGCCGTGGGATCGTTTATGTCCACCTAAGAGGGCAGATGGGACCTCAGTTTAACGTCTCATCCGAAAAATGGTATCTCCGACAGTGCAGCGCTCCCTCAGTACTACCCCTCCGACAGCGCAGCGCTCCCTCAGTACTGCCCCTCCGACAGCGCAGCGCTCCCTCAGTACTGCCCCTCCGACAGTGCAGCACTCCCTCAGTACTGCCCCTCCGACAGCGCAGCGCTCCCTCAGTACTGCCCCTCCGACAGCGCAGCGCTCCCTCAGTACTGCCCCTCCGACAGCGCAGCGCTCCCTCAGTACTGCCCCTCCGACAGCGCAGCGCTCCCTCAGTACTGCCCCTCCGACAGCGCAGCGCTCCCTCAGTACTGCCCCTCCGACAGCGCAGCGCTCCCTCAGTACTGCCCCTCCGACAGCGCAGCGCTCCCTCAGTACTGCCCCTCCGACAGCGCAGCGCTCCCTCAGTACTGCCCCTCCGACAGCGCAGCGCTCCCTCAGTACTGCCCCTCCGACAGCGCAGCGCTCCCTCAGTACTGCCCCTCCGACAGCGCAGCGCTCCCTCAGTACTGCCCTGGGAGTGTCAGCCTGGATTACGTGCTCAAGTCTTTGGAGTGGAGAAGACAAGAGATATCAATAATTATTGGTTCGGTGACTCCAAGTTTGGATTTTAAGAGCCTGTACATTTTCAGAGGAAGGGAATACAGAGAATGGGTGAGGAATTCCACAGTTTTGACGTCCTGGGAAGAAAGAATAGAGTCAGAGATGGCACAATGAGTTCTGTTTTTTTTCCCCCCCTTTCCCCAGATAGTGTGAATCGAAGTTACAGAGCGTACCGGCTGACTGTTTGGGATATGGTCTCATTTCATGCCGATAATTTTAGCAAAAATGTCGGTGTGACAAAATGGGAAATCCACCCTTGCGGCGGCATTTTCACTGAAATTATTAACAGGAGAAATGTGCGGTCCCACTTGTGGCACCTGCTTTCTGAAAATTGATAGTTTGGCGTAGCTTTTTGCTAGTCTGGGGCTACAAGGCAACTATGGACTTGCTTTGGATCATAGCCAAATCTAATCCGGGAGCCACTGAAGCAGAGTAAGGTACAGTGCAGTTGTTAATCATTTTCTCCATTCCCAGATTAAATCTTCTTTGCTGGAAGAAGCAAAGGAAGAGTCCATTTCTGAAACAACTGAAAGCATGTTCAATTTTCTAATGGAAAGAGTGCGTAATAATCTCCATGTCGTGATGTGCATGAGTCCTGTCGGAGACCCTTTCAGGTAAGCAGTTGTGATGGAGACTGTGGTATGAGTGAGATCTATCGGTATGAGACCAAAGGTTCTATGTTATTTTCGCTCTGAAGATGTTTATTCAGCATCAACCATGTGCCAATAGTGTGAGTCCAGGTTTCAAGAAGAACTAGTGAAAGTATTGGAACTGACAGTTACTGTCTGGTACAGGTTAGGAGAAACCTGAAAGGGATAGTGAAGACAGCTTATCATCCAAACTGGACAAACTCAACCACAATAAGGGGAACCCTAAGAATTGTGTACCTTTGACTTGTGTTTTTGAGGTCGATAAGCTCGTGATGTTAAGTTATTGCCCGTGTGGCTTTCTCTTTTTCATTTCTTCAGTTTCGTTATCTGATGCCCTGTTTCTTTGCCCCATTGTCTACACTATGGAGCTCTTCACCATTGTCCTAAAGTGGTCGAGTTCGTCCAGTTTGGATGATGGGTGTCTTCGCTTTCCCTCTCAGTTAGACAGTAACAGGCAGTTCTGATACTTCCACTAATTCTTCTTGAAATATTTGCAACTTGCCTAGAGCGGTGTTTGAGAGACAGATCTTTATCTCAGTTGCCTCCCTGAATGGTCGTGCCAAGAAGTCCAGCAGAGGTGCCTGGGCGTTGGGGGAGAGGGCAGGGGGATTACCAATGGTAAGCTGTTAGCTGCACTCAAGAAAAGAGCGAATGTGTCTTCATTTTGGCTTGTAAACATGACTCTGTTTGACTGGGCTATGTTCCACAGTGTGTGGATCCACATGAGCTGAAGTGGGAGGCCCACCTACTGGCATAGCACAGGAATCGTTTGCCGCGCAATGCGTAGTCAGCGCTTAGCGGACTGTACATATGAGGGTTAAAAGGGTCTTCACAGAGCGGCCAAGTGGGTACTGGAAGCGCTAATTAAGGTTCTCATGATGTTCTTAATTCTCTGGCTGTAGCTGCCCAAATTGGCAGAAGCAGGAGACCAGTCAAGAAAATATGAAAGCTGTGTCAGCTCCCCACAGCCACTCAATTAGTTCTTCACACACAAGCGGTATTTTGACTTTAGATGATAGTGTGAAACGGGCAATATCGATTCACCCGCGTGTTATAGATCTCTCCCGATTTTCATTTCCATTGAAGTCAATGAATCGATATCGCCCATTTTACACTGTCACCCAAAGTCAAAATTACCCCCAGAAGAGTGATCAACGCATGGATTGGACGTCACTTACAACAGTGGAAGTGAAATCCCCTTGAACCATTTAAGATACAGGTAGATGCTCTGAGAGGTGGGGTACAGGGTCTGTCTTGATGGTTGAGGTATTTTAGGCTGATTGGCCTTCCTCATTTATACCTTGTGATTTTCATTGCAACACGGAATTTTTAATCACCAGAGTAAGCTGCCCAAGGACATTTTATTTTCTCTTTAACTGTTTTAAAGGAATCGTGTTCGCCAGTACCCTGCACTGGTGAACTGTACCACCATTGATTGGTTCTCAGAATGGCCAAACGATGCCTTACTCGAAGTGGCCGAGAGATACCTGCTGAGCGTGGACCTTGGAGGACCAGAGGAGGTAAGAGATCGTTCCCATCAGGAGACCTTGGAGAACCAGAGGAGGTAAGGAATCATTCAGATCAGGAGACCTTGGAGAACGAGGAGGGAAGAGATCATTCCCATTAGGAGACCTTGGAGAACCAGAGGAGATAAGAGATCATTCCCATTAGGAGACCTTGGAGGACCAGAGGAGGTAAGGAATCATTCAGGTCAGAATGATCTGTGGCCTCTTAGGTCGAAGGTAAATGGAGGGCACTCCAGTCACTGTGTATGATGCTGACCTGTAGTGGTCCCAGGTTCAATCCCTGGCCTGTGCTGTTAGCTGGGGCAGCAGTGGAGCATGGCAATTGGCCTCACCCAACTTCTGCATAAACGCATCTTCCAGCTGGAGTAATTGGACAGCAATCAGAAGTGGGAACATTGGCTGATTTCCCCCCCTCCCTAGCCCAGGGGTTCTGATGCAAATTGCGGTGCCTGTCCTGCTGCTTGGGCTGAGATCATCTAACTCAGCATTGACCAGCAAGTGAGCCGGGGACTTTCCTGACCTGCATACTTCCACTCTGCTCTTTTACCAACTGAGATATCAGGTGAGCTAGCTTGAAGACTATACATGTGTGAAACTGTGCTGGCTCTATCTTTCACTTTTATACAATCCTGCATGTTTTCTTTTTAGTAACTAAGAGGATATATTTATCAGGAAAGGCTGAACAGGCTGGGGCTCTTTTCTCTAGGCTGAGAGTTGACCTGATAGAAGTCTTTAAAATGATAAAAGGGTTTGATAGGGTAGATGTAGAGAAGATGTTTCCACTTGTGGGTGAGTCCAAAACTAGAGGCCATAAATATAAAATAGTCACTAATAAATCCAACAGGGAATTCAGGAGAAACTTCTTTACCCAGAGAGTGGTGAGAATGTGGAACTCGCTCCCACAAGGAGTGGTTGAGGTGAATAGTGTAGATGCGTTTAAGGGGAAGCTGGATAAACACATGAGGGAGAAAGGAATAGAAGGATATGCTGATAGGATGAGATGAAGTAGGGAGGGAGGAGGCTCATGTAGAGCATAAAAACCAGCATGGACCAGTTGGGACGAATGGCCTGTTTCTGTGCTGTAGGTTCAATTTGTAAAGACATTTTAAAAAAGTGAAAGACTTAAGAGCCACACGAGGACAGGCCGGCAGGTTTCGGCCCACGACTGTCAGTGTACCTCCTGGTCCGCACTTACTGGGTGCCATTGGTCACCCGTCCGCCCCCTCATTCAGCATTTGGTGCAGTTCAAACAAGATGGGGCTGGGGGTTATTTAACAAATGGGAAAGGGGCAGGAAGAACATGAATGAAGATTAGATTCAGAACCATTGAATAACGGTTTCAAGCTGAGAAACCCAGATGGAGGGTCCAGGCCGATAGCGCAGGATACTGGACAGCAAGTGGCCAAGAGAGGCAGGAGAAAAGTTGAAGTAAATTAAGAAGTAGTGATGAGGTGACGTCGAGCTCGGCTTTTAAAAGCCTGTAGGTTGTAAGAAGAAGGGAAGACTGAGGGAGGAGAGTTCCACTGTTTTGAGATCCTGGAGAAGAATAATTGAGTGGGGGATGGTGAGATAAGTCTTGAGTGAGACATAGTGAGGATGCAGGCAGAAGGAAGAGTGTATGGAGTGGACTATTTGCACAGCAGAATATATAATCCAAGAGTTCCTTCCGTTCTAGCTACGCAGTAACTTGGCGCACATTTTTGTGACCATGCACCGTTCAGTGAGAACGTACTCTGAGAAAATGATGCTGGAACTGCGGAGGCAAAACTACGTCACCCCAACCAACTACCTGGAGCTCGTGACTGGCTACAAAAAGTGAGTGCCAACTGGTGGCGTGATCTCTAACTTCATCCTATTAATGCACTTATCACTGTCATGCAGCATGTAAGACATAACTGTAATCTCCCAGTATCAGTACAGGAAACTACGTAGCCTGCTCCTGATCACTAGCTAATAATCCTTGCTGTAACGTGTGTGTGTGTCTGGGTGCGTATGAGTGTGTATCTGGGCATGTGCGCGCACATGTGTGTCCGGGTGAGTGCGTGTCTTGGTGTGCGTGTGCACGCGCATGTGTTTCTGGGCGGGTGTGTGCGTGTTTGTGTGCATGTGAGTCTCTGGGTGTGTGTGTGTATGTCTGTGCGCGAGCATGAGTGTCTGGGTGTGGGTGTGTGTGCGTATGCGCGCATGCATGAGTCTCTGGCTGTGTGTGCGTGAGCATGAGTGTCTCTGGGTGTGTGTGCATGTTTGCTTGCACGTGCATGAGTGTCTCTCGGTGTGTGTGTGCACGAGCATGAGAGTTTCTGTGTGTGTGTGTGCGCGAGCATGTGAGGCTCTGGGTGTGTGTGTACACGAGCATGAGAGTTTCTGGGTGGGTGTGTACATGAGCATGTGAGGCTCTGGGTGTGTGTGTACACGAGCATGAGAGTTTCTGGGTGGGTGTGCGCGCGCGTGCATGTGAGGCTCTGGTGTGTCGCGCGCACGTGTGGGTCTAGGTGTGTGTCTGAAGACAGGATTGGGGCTCGACAATGCCCAATCGTGGTGTCTAGCTGTGAACACTGCCCGTTCCGTCTCACGCGGGAAGTGGGTGAGGTGCCAGAGGGCTGCTGACACTCGTGGCTCTGTACCCAGCCAGAATCGGGGCTTTCACAAAAGCAGACGAGGAAACTATCACTTGGTCTGATGATGTAGCACATCACAGGGCTCAGCTAACATCACAAACTGCAAGAGCAAAGCTCAAGCACAGAACTAACTGTAACTGAACTGCTGTGTGCTTGTAATGTGCCCTGGAGTTTCTAACTCTATACAGTGGATCCACACTTTGCATTATTTATTGATTTTCAGTTTTGTTTTTTGACCAGTACTGAGAGTGCTTGTTACTAGCACTGGCTGCCTTGAAATAGGAAAGTGTTCCATTGCCCAGCCCTATTGACCCTCGCATTGATTAGCATGAAATTCATACAGCTAAATGACATTGTAGGATACTGGCATACTGTTTGAAGTTGTTCTCTCTGCTGTTTCAGCAGACGTGCTAACCCGGTTATTTAAACAAGTGCGTTGGACGTTCGTGCCACTTGTTATCATGCACTGTAATTTTGTCAGTCTGGGTGTTTCAATTAAAGGGATTGGATGACAGAGCAAGCGGGATTGAATGGCCCAGTGGGCGATTGCACGGCCGTTTCACCTCCGTCTGCGTTCAAATCCACCCCAGACTGATGGGATGAGTCTCCTCTGTCTGTCTGTAAGGGTCACATATGAAATAAATTTGGGCAGTCTCAATCCAATCCCTAGTTGGGCAAACCTGCCCCTTATTCTGCACTAAAAGGGGAGACTCCTCTTAAAGCCCGGGTTAAGGCACATGGGTAGGAATTCCTCTGGTGGCCGTGCAACATAACACAAATGGTTCATGCAGGTCTCCTCGCTCGATGGAGTACCATTACAATTTTACTTCATAAACTGCTTTACCATATTCCAGAAGAGTTCTTATCTTATTAAAAAAAAATATTCTGGAGTGAGGGTGACACTGGCAAGGCCGGAATTTATTGCCCATCCCTGAGAAGGTGGTGGCGGGCCGCCTTTTTGAACCACTGTAATCCTTGTGATGGGGGTGCTCCCACGATGGTATTAGACAGGGCATTCCAGGATATTGACCCAGTGCCAATGACGGATGTGTCCAAATCAGAATGCTGTGTGAACTCGATGACCCCTGCATTGCTAGTCCAGTACCACAGCCAGTACACTATTGTACCCAGTTAGGTTGTTGGGGAGAGAGGGAGCTTTATTCTTCAACTGTCTGTTCTATACCTGACCTGGGAGTGCTTGAAGCTGACATTTTGGGGAGTGGGGGAAGTAGAAAAGAGTCAAATTCCCCATCGCTGACACGCCTCACTCTGAGGAGCCTACAGAATTCAGCCTTCCTTCTACAAGAGAAAAGCAGCCACTGGCAAAATCTTGTACCACGGGCGATATCATCCAGTAATTCAATCGGAACAAAGCTCGAGGAAAAAAAAAATCACTTTACACAAAAGTGGTTAGACTCCTGAAGTGAGCGGCTATTGTGAAGTAAATCTTATGCTGAACGTTAAAAGAATAATTATGGTTCATTTTATGCTTGAATATGAAATCTCATACAATCAGAGTGAATGGGGAAAGTGGTCTTTTTGAACCATGCACTTGGATCACATTTGACTGGAGCTGACAATACAATAGAGTGATTTTCCAGCATGAATTGCTGACTCCCTGCTGTCTGGACATTTACTGACGCTAGTTCCTTGCACTTTACTGCTGCAAAATTAAGCTCCTTCCAACTTAAGCTGAACAATTACCAAATCTGATTAATCCTTAAAGGGGAAGGAAAGTCTTAACCATGCCAGGTATGCAGCATATACCGTCTTGGTAAAAAAAGAAATACTTGGAATTCATACAGTGCCTCAACTCAAAGCACTTCACTCTGTAAATTACTTTGCTGGAGTGCAGTGACTGCCGTTATGTAGGTTATGGTAGCGTGGTTTCCCAGGGTCAGGCAGGAACAGTCACGGCTCCCACTACCATCGACGCAGCGCAAAGGCAGGGGAGGGCTAAGCCTATAGCCTTCGTGAGAGGAGTAGGTGCGTGCCGTGGAGCTTCAGGGGCCAGTTATAAAATTTAAAATAAAAACAGAGATTGCTGGAAACACTCAGCGGGTCAGGCAGCATCTGTGGAGAGAGAGAGAAACAGGGTTAACGTTTCAGGTTGATGACCTTTCATCAGTACCAGTCATCGACCTGAAACATTACCTCTGTTTCCCTCTCTCTCTCCACAGATGCTGCCTGACCTGCTGAGTGTTTACCAGCATTCTCTTGTTTTATTTCAGATTTCCAGCATCCGCAGTATTTTGCTTTGGTATAAAGTTTAAGTCCCTGTTCCGTTAATCTGCATACGCCACAAGTTGCTGACACTGACTTATCCTGATGTTCTGATTTAGGATTTATTTGTCAATGAGGCAACAGCACTAAAAACAACGCTGTCCAAACCTCTAGGCCCACAGCGTTCAAACAGGGCCGACCAGGGAGTAAGAAATCCAAGCACAAGCACTGGGTTACCTCAGCTTCAATGGCCAGATTGGCAGGCGTCGGAGGGCAAGGGCTGCCATCGGCTGCGGTTTGGACACCACGGCATGCAGACGTGCATCACTGTCAGTGACATCACTGGAGTGGTCAAGCTGCAAAGAAACCCAGGTTGTCACGGCTTACTCACAATAGAGACTTCACAGCTGAGCCCACTCCTGCTCTCATCCCAACATCCACATGCCATTTCCTGCAGGATAGTGTGATAAGGAGCAGCAACCCCAGCTCATTTTACCCTTCTTTGGCACAGTGGCGCTGAGTCAGTCGCACCTTGCCATAGCCCTGAGGCCTTGTGTTAGGCTGGCCTGTGCTGATGGGAGTTTATCTGATTTTTGTTTCAAAGGCTACTGGAGGAGAAACGGATCGAGCTGAGCACTCAGGCCAACAAGCTGCGGAACGGACTGTCTAAGATTGACGACACCCGCGTTAAGGTGGAGGTGATGTCAGTCGAGCTGGAGGATGCCAAAGTGAAAGTGGCAGAGTTCCAGAAACAGTGTGAGGAGTACCTGGTGATCATCGTGCAGCAGAAGCGGGAGGCTGATGAGCAGCAGAAGGTGGGAGAGGAAGATCTCTTCCACATTGTATTTCCATTAGCCCTCCAGTGCTCCTGTAGCAGTGAAGGTGCACTCGCATTATCCCCATTCATTCATTTAGGTTCAAAGGCAGGAAACTCAGTGCTGGGGCTGGAAATAGATGACCTCTATTGCCCTGGTCCCCTCTCTGTTTTCTTCAGCCTAATTTTTCTAACTTCCTAACTTGACCCTGTCAGTCCTATGAGCTGGATGTGTTCTTTACCTGCTCACTTCCGTTACCTTGCTCCTCACCAGGCTGCATATATCCCTTTATCAATTTCAGGATCCTTATCCTCATCTTCAAATGTCTCCGTGGCTTCACTCCACCCTACCTTGTGGCCTTCCCCAGCCCTATGCCCCTGCTTGCGCCCTTTGTTCCACTGACATTGGTCTGTTCCTTGTTCCCTGTATTCTTATCTCCAACAAATTGCAGCCACTCTTTCAGCCCGGTGCCCGTTCCGTCTGGAACTCCCTCTGCCGTGCCCCCTCCCTCCCTGTTTTCAGGAGACTACTAAAGCTTTTTATCTTTCAGCCCCGTTGCTGAACTCCACCCCCACCTACTCTTTGCCCTCCGGCTCAGTGTCCACTTGATCATCCAATCCGTAGAGGTCTCTGGGTTATCTGTCTCACCACCTCAGAGAAAGCTGTTGTTGCTTCTGCAGGGAATTCTGATGGTGGGTTTCACATGATGCTGCGAGACCACTTTCCATTTCCATTTGACCTCACTATTTGTAGATTGAGTTTTTTTTTGTGTCCCTCTCCTCATCTGACAGCATGGGCTCACACTGAGGTATGATGGGAGTGGGAAGTTACAAAGGGGCATAGACAGACTGAGTGAGTGGGTAAAACAATGGCAGAAGAAGCTCAATGTGGGGAAGTGGGAGGTCATCCACTTTGGATCCGAGAAAGACAAGCCGGAATATTTTCTTAATGGTGAGAGACTAGGAGCTGTGGAGGAGCAAAAGGGGTTTAGAAATCCAGGTACACAGATCAATAAAAACTAGTGCACAGGTAATGGAATGTTGGCCTTTATCTCAAGGGGATTGGAATTCAAAAGTGAGGAAGTGATGCTTCAGTTGTACAGAGCCTTGGTCAGACCTCACCTGGAGAGACTGCATTCAGTTCTGGGCACCGCACCTCAGGAAGGATAGATTGGCCTTGGAGGGGGTGCAGCGCAGATTCACCGGAAAGATACCGGGGCTAAAAGGGTTAAATTATAAGGACAAGTTGCATGAACTTGGGTTGTATATCAATGAGTTTAAGAAGTTGAGGAGTAATATAATCGAGGCGTTTAAAATGATGGAGGAATTCAGTAGGGTAGATGGAGAGAAACTATTTCCTTTGATGGGGGGAGTCCAGAACGAGGGGACATAATCTTAAAATTAGAGCTAGTCTGTCCAGGAGTGAAATCAGGAAGCACTTCTTTCACACAAAGGGTGGTGGAAATCTGGAACTCTCCCCCCACCAAAAGGCTGTGGATGCTGGGGGTCAGTTGGAGCTTTCAAAACTGAGATCGATAGATTTTTGTTGGGTAAGGGTATCGAGGGATGTGGAGCAAAGGCGGGTAAATGGAACTGAGGTACAGAACAGCCATAATCTAATTGAATGGCGGAGCAGGCTCAAGAGGCTGAGAGGCCTCCTCCTGTTCCTCTGTAACAGCCTCGCAGGCAGCAGCTGCTCTATGGCACCTTGCCCAAGAGGCTGCTGTTTCCAATGTGAGCATGTGTGTGTACCTTCCAGCCAGGGTCACTAGTTAGCCATCAGCTACCTTGGCTGATTTCAGGACATCGAGCCCAATTGTAGCATCCCATACTGCCTGTCTCAGCTGGAACCTGGAAGCCTCCCGGCCTCTGTGGTTCAAAACCACACCGGGCAGGGACCTACCGATTTAAGTCACAAGGGTGAGCTCTTTTTACTGTAATATGATCATTGTCCTGATGGCCTCATTGAGTGTTTCTGTCCGTACAGACTGTAAGCTCTCACAGTGAGAAGATAGCAGCGGAAGAGATAAAATGCAAAATAATGGCAGCAGGTGCCCAAAAGGAACTGGATGAGGCCATGCCAGCACTGCAGGAGGCGATGAAGGTACGAAACTGGAAATAAATGATGTGACTTTTGCTCACGCAGCCTCCCTCACCTGCTGCTGCTTCACATCCTCTGCTGTTGCAGAACGTCACGTTGGATTGTGTGCCAGCTTGACTCAGTTAGTGGCACTCTCATCTCTAGGGTGAAAGGTTGTGAGTTCAATTCCCGTGTCAGGAGTTTGAGCTGAAACTCCAGTCAGTACTGAACGAGTGCTGCATTATCGGAGGCACCACCTCTTTGGATGAAGAGATTAAGCCAAGGCCCCCGGTCTGCCTGTTAAGTTATTTTGCCTCAGTCACACAGTCACTTTGCCTCACTTGCACAGCCACTTGATAATCAAGGCTGTTAACCAGAAAACTGCGCGCACTGTATACAGAAGAATCAAGTGGATGTAGAACTAAGCACGAAGCCAATGAGGGGGAGAGGCCGAGTTATTTGTACTTGCAGTTTTTTAGTCAACCTAACTGGACGTGTAACACCGAACTTTTTCAAAATATTTAAACTAAATTTGCAGTGCTCCATGGGCTAATTATCATGGTACCATACAGCACGGTCCATCGTGCCTGTGCCGGCTCTTTGAAAGAGTTATCCCCCTGCTCTTTTCCCACAGCCCTTTAAATTTTTCTCCTTGAAGTATTTATCCAGTTCCCTTTTGAAAGTTATTATTGAATCTGCTTCCACCGCCCTTTCAGGCAGCGCATTCCAGATCAGAACAACTCGCTGCGTAAAACAATTTCTTCTCATCTACCCCCTGGCTTCTTTGACAATTACCTTAAATCTGTGTCCTCTGGTTACTGACCCTCCTGCCACTGGAAACAGTTTCTCCCTATTTACTCCATCAAAACCCTTCATGATTTTGAACACCTCTATTAAATCTCCCCAAACCTTCTCTGTTCTAAGGAGAACAATCCCAGCTTCTCCAGTCTCTCCACATAACTGAAGCCTCTCATCCCTGGAACCATTCTAGTAAATCTCCTCTGCACCCTCTCCAAGGCCTTGACATCCTTCCTAAAGTGTGGTGCCCAGAATTGGACACAACACTCCAGCTGAGGCCTAAGCAATGATTTATAAAACAAAAAAACATTCTTTTCTGAGGTACACCACAATTTACCAAGGGATGTCTACCTCCCAGGCACTAATCGTTTTAAATGGCACACCTTGCTAGGGTTGAGTTAGCACTGCTGGCAGTCGTGTAATGCATTGTCTCGATCCATCACGTTCTAGGCTCTGGAGTCCTTGAATAAAAAGGACATGACTGAAATCAAATCTTATGGCCGTCCTCCTGTTCTCGTCGAGACGGTGATGCAAGCAGTTATGATCCTTCGAGGGGCAGAGCCAACCTGGGCTGAGGCCAAGAAACAGCTGGGTAAGGGCCCAGTACTGTTGTTGACTGGTTGAATGGGTGGAAGGAGATGGTATGTGAGACAGTTCGGCTGCCGGGTTGATTGGTCGTTGTTTTGTGGTGTACACGTGTTTTTGACATCTGGTTAGCAAAAAAAAATGTGTAAAAGGGTTGAATTAATTATTTTTTTCCCCTATGTATCAATAAAAAAGCCAGCAGGGTCATTGTCAGCTTATTCTATGTCAGATCAGTGATGGGTGCCCTCCCCTGTAAGCGCAGTGCCAATAGTCCTTGTGTAAACACAGCGCTGTATACTCAGTCCTTGTAATCACACTGACAGATCCCCATTGGGTGTAATCACATTGACAGATCCCCATTGGGTGTAAACACTGACAGATCCCCATTGGGTGTAATCACACTGACAGATCCCCATTGGGTGTAATCACATTGACAGATCCCCATTGGGTGTAATCACATTGACAGATCCCCATTGGGTGTAAACACTGACAGATCCCCATTGGGTGTAATCACATTGACAGATCCCCATTGGGTGTAAACACACTGACAAATCCCCATTGGGTGTAATCACACTGACAGATCCCCATTGGGTGTAATCACATTGACAGATCCCCATTGGGTGTAATCACATTGACAGATCCCCATTGGGTGTAAACACTGACAGATCCCCATTGGGTGTAATCACATTGACAGATCCCCATTGGGTGTAAACACTGACAGATCCCCATTGGGTGTAATCACACTGACAGATCCCCATTGGGTGTAATCACACTGACAGATCTCCATTGGGTGTAATCACATTGACAGATCTCCATTGGGTGTAAACACTGACAGATCCCCATTGGGTATAAACACACTGACAGATCCCTATTGGATTATGATGTGGTGACAGTCGTGTCATTTTTTAGGTGAGGGAACCTTCATTAAGCAGCTGATTAATTTCGACAAAGATAACATTTCAGACAAAGTGCTGAAGAAGATTGGAACGTACTGCGCACAGCCAGACTTCCAGCCAGAAATTGTCGGGCGTGTGTCTGTTGCGGCCAAATCCCTTTCCATGTGGGTCCTTGCCATGGAGGCAAGTATTTACAATTATCCACATCTCTCTTTCTTTCACCCTTTTCTCTTTCTCTATTTACTTATCTTTCTATCTCTTGTTCTTTCTCTCTATCGTTTTCTTTCTTTCTATCAAGCTCTCTCTTTTTCTGACTCTTTGTTTCTCTGCCTCTCTCTCTCAATCTCTCAATCTCTCTTTCTCTCTATCCCTCTATCTATTAATCAAATTTCTAATGAATTATGAAGCCTAGTAGATAAAATAAAATGCATTTTAAATTAAATATGATTGGATGTTCCTGTTTGTATGTCAATGAAGATATGAATTTAAACGTTGGTTCTGAGAATGGGAATCTAAACCTTTACCACCAGAGCTACTGGGCTCTGTGAATGGGAGTCTAAGGATTTGCCACCAGAGCTACTGGGCTCTGTGAATGGGAATCTAAGGACTTACCACCAGAGCTACTGGGCTCTGTGAATGGGAATCTAAGGATTTACCACTCGAGCTACTGGGCTCTGTGAATGGGAGTCTAAACCTTTACCACCAGGGCTACTGGGCTCTGTGAATGGGAATCTAAACCTTTACCACCAGAGCTACTGGGCTCTGTGAATGGGAGTCTAAGGATTTACCACTCGAGCTACTGGGCTTTGTGAATGGGAATCTAAACCTTCACCACTCGAGCTACTGGGCTCTGTGAATGGGAGTCTAAGGGTTTACCACCAGAGCTACTGGGCTCTGTGAATGGGAGTCTAAGGGTTTACCACCAGAGCTACTGGGCTCTGTGAATGGGAGTCTAAACCTTCACCACTCGAGCTACTGGGCTCTGTGAATGGGAGTCTAAGGGTTTACCACTTGAGCTGCTGGACTCTGTGAATGGGAGTCTAAGGATTTACCACTCGAGCCACTGGGCTCTGTGAATGGGAGTCTAAGGATTTATCACTCGAGTGGAGTGGACGTGGGGAACAGGCGACAAAAGCCCTTTCACACCAATTCTACAGGCGTTAACTGCATCTGTGGTGAATTCTTTGTGTAACTCTGTCTCTTTACCCACAGCTGTACGGCAGACTGTACCGTGTGGTTGAACCCAAGCGAGCCCGCCTGAATGCGGCCCTGGCACAGCTGGCAGAGAAGCAGGCATCATTAGCTGACGCACAGGCCAAGTTGAGAGAGGTCCGTACTGCCTTGTCTTAATAGTCTGTGGCTGCTTTATTAATCCCCCGTTTCCCATTTACGGTGAGGTAGAAGCAAGAGAAAGCCCCTTGAATTCATACCCTCCTTCAAAGGCCAGGAGTTGGCAATTCCCTTTTCAATTTATTTTCTTGAATTTTTACCACCTTTTCAATCATGCTGTGCATCCTTTCACCAAAATACTGTGGGTTTTTTCCTCCAGATTCTTGTTGCTGGCACACACCGCAGCACGGTTCCACAGATATTGGCCCACTTCAGGCAGTGATATTGAGAGTCTATTCGACCGTGGAAAGCATCTCAGCCAAGCCTGATCCCGGCCTCCCTTGACATTCGTGGACACATACGTTATGACAGGAATTAGTGAATGTTGAGTCATGTGATTCACATTACAATGTCATTGTGTCACCTGTCAATGCGATCATAGAATCTTACAGCACAGGAAGCCATTCGGCCCATCGTACCTGTGACGGGTCTTTGAAAGAGCTACCCAATTAGTCCCACTTCCCTGCCCCCCCCCCCACTTGCCCTGCTCTTTCCCCATAGACCTGCAAATTTTTCCTATTCAATTATTTATCCAATTCCCTTTTGAAAGTTATTATTGAATCTGCTTCCACCGCCCTTTCAGGCAGCGCATTCCAGATCAGAACAACTCGCTGCGTAAAAAAGAATTTCTCCTCATCTCTCACCTGGTTCTTTTGCCAATTACCTTAAATCTGTGTCCTCTGGTTACCGACCCTCCTGCCAGTGGAAAAAGATTCTCACTGTTTACTCTATCAAAACTCCTCGTAATTGTGAACAACCCCAATTCCTTGTGATATTCTTCACAACTCCAAATTACTCGCAGGGTGGGTTTTCAGTATCAGCCTTAGCGGCGCTGGTGAATGGTGGTCGGGTGTTCCACCACAATGAGGGTGGAGAGGATTGTCATGGCAAGTCGCACTAGGACACCCGTGCACCTCCCCAACAGGCTGAGGTCCAGGGACGGAGAGAGGCTGAGGTCCAGGGACGGAGAGGGGCTGAGGTCCAGGGACGGAGAGGGGCTGAAGTCCAGGGACGGAGAGGGGCTGAGGTCCAGGGACGGAGAGGGGCTGAGGTCCAGGGACGGAGAGGGGCTGAGGTCCAGGGACGGAGAGGGGCTGAGGTCCAGGGACGGAGAGGGGCTGAGGTCCAGGGACGGAGAGGGGCTGAGGTCCAGGGACGGAGAGGGGCTGAGGTCCAGGGACGGAGAGGGGCTGAGGTCCAGGGACGGAGAGGGGCTGAGGTCCAGGGACGGAGAGGGGCTGAGGTCCAGGGACGGAGAGGGGCTGAGGTCCAGGGACGGAGAGGGGCTGAGGTCCAGGGACGGAGAGGGGCTGAGGTCCAGGGACGGAGAGGGGCTGAGGTCCAGGGACGGAGAGGGGCTGAGGTCCAGGGACGGAGAGGGGCTGAGGTCCAGGGACGGAGAGGGGCTGAGGTCCAGGGACGGAGAGGGGCTGAGGTCCAGGGACGGTGAGGGGCTGAGGTCCAGGGACGGTGAGGGGCTGAGGTCCAGGGACGGTGAGGGGCTGAGGTCCAGGGACGGTGAGGGGCTGAGGTCCAGGGACGGTGAGGGGCTGAGGTCCAGGGACGGTGAGGGGCTGAGGTCCAGGGACGGTGAGGGGCTGAGGTCCAGGGACGGTGAGGGGCTGAGGTCCAGGGACGGTGAGGGGCTGAGGTCCAGGGACGGTGAGGGGCTGAGGTCCAGGGACGGAGAGGGGCTGAGGTCCAGGGACGGAGAGGGGCTGAGGTCCAGGGACGGAGAGGGGCTGAGGTCCAGGGACGGAGAGGGGCTGAGGTCCAGGGACGGAGAGGGGCTGAGGTCCAGGGACGGAGAGGGGCTGAGGTCCAGGGACGGAGAGGGGCTGAGGTCCAGGGACGGTGAGGGGCTGAGGTCCAGGGACGGTAACAGGTGAAGTCCAGGGACAGCTTGCCTGCCTTAATAAGTACCCGAGCCTTGTGGAGCAAAAGGAGGCTTCACGGTGATCTAATTGAAGTATTCAAGATTATGAAGGGTTCATTATCAAAGTTGAACCAGGCAAATTTTTCACTCTGGTATCAAGGGATGCAGGTTAAAAATTGGGAAGTTCTGACAAAGAAGGGAAGACGGAGGAAACTTTTTCATCCAAAGAGCGATAGAGTAGTGGAATAAATTACCAGTGAAGGTCATTTGAAGGGGGGCAGTGTGGATTGGCTCTAGAGATTTCTGGAAAGGGATTGAGTTTTATGGTAAGGAGGTGAGAAGGTAAGATTAATCTCCGAGAAAGAGACAGGCTCGTTGGACTAAGGGCCTTGACCTGATGCTAAGAAGTATCTTTAAAAAATGGAGACTAAAGAAAAGCAAAGGGAGCTGCGAGTGAGCTGAACGTTTGTCACGCTAATCCTGCTCCTCCTCACCCCCCTCAGCCACAGTCCAGGCACTCCATCCCTGATCAGTATCGCGTACCAACAGCACTAGGGGCACTTCAGAGAGCAGGTTCCAAAAAAACCTGCTGTTTCAAGATAAACCCAACCCTAATCCAGAACTGTACAACAAGGGACTGACTCCAAGGGAAAATGAGCAGACAGATTAGATTTAACACAGAGTGTGAGGGGCAGTGGAGGTGGTGGAGGCAAATTCAAAAGGGAGCTGGAAAGATATTTGGCAGAAAAAGGGAGTGAGGTGTGTGAGAGATATAGAGAATGGTTCTGTACTTTGTGAACTTTGGGACTGGGAAGATGGGTTTCAGTCGTCACTTCTGGTCATGTGCCTTTGGTTTGAATATGGTAAATTGTAAAATGCACATGACTGCTACACCTGGATATCTTAGAAAGCACCATGCTAGACCGCGACGGTTACCTTCAACGTGCTTTTCCCTTGTTTTACCAGGTGGCTGAGAAGCTGGAAATGTTGAAGAAACAATACGATGAAAAACTGGCTCAAAAGGAGGAACTGCGCAAAAGGTCGGAGGAGATGGAGACCAAACTGGATCGTGCTGCTAAGCTGTTGTCTGGTTTAGCTGCAGAGAAGGGACGCTGGGAAGAGACTGTGGAGGTGAGGGGCAGCGCACAGTGACTGTGCAAAACATCCAACTGGACTCAACCACCTTCTGACTCTCTCCTTCCATATTCCCGCTCCTTCCTTATCCTCCTTCCCCGCCCCCCGCCATTTCGAAACATACTTTCTCCTTGATGCCCTCAGTGGCATATCATTCCCAACTGAGGCATTGTGCATCTCCTCCCCAGGTCAACATCAACTTGCATTTATAGTGAGTTTAAGGTAGGAAATATCCCAAGGTGCTTCACAGAGGTGAAAACAGATGGGGAGCAGCAATAGGGGAAGAGTTGGGTTGGAAGGGATGGGTTTAAGGAAGCCTTTCAAGGTGGGAGAGAAGTAGCAGGGCAGAGAGGTTCCAGAGTGAGGGGCCAAGATGGCTAATGGGGAGATGGAGGCAGGGGGCAATGGGAAGACCAGAGGACATGTAGGGCCAGAAGTGGCTTCAGAGGGAGGGAGCAAGGCTCTGGAGAGAGCTGTAAACGAGGACAAAGATTTTGAATTTAGTGCATTGGGGGGTGAGGTCGATGAGGACCAGGTGAGCGGGGAATGGGATTGGATGCGAGGGGCAGAGTTTAGTGCGAGTTTAGTAGAATGAAGTTGGGGAGGCCGGCTAGAGAGCAATGGAAAAGTCAAATTTGGAGATAACAAGGACTTGGCTGAGGGTTTCCGGTTAGCCACTTATTGCAGAATTTTACTGTCAGTTTACAAAGAACATTAAAACTCACCAGGAACCCGTTCAAAACTAAAAGGAGCAGAGGGCTGCCATTGACAATTCGGGTGGCAAACGGTGTGGCACTGAACCATACGATCAGAAGGGTCTCGGGTTCCCTCTCTGGTGCGAGCGGAGTCAGTCGGTCTCAGCTGAGACTGCAGTGGGGACACTACAATTGGTTCCAGCACTCCTGGGCTGAGTAAGGAACTAAGTCAGCCAGGGTTGCTGCTCCTAGTCACTAGCCTGTAACTCCTGCATATGTGCAGGCGTCGAGTGAGGACAGGACCTGGCTCGGCTTTGATGCCCTCTCTGTAATTGTAGCTTGCTGGCGCTCACCGCCTAGGCTCAGTCCCGAAGAATGGGCACTTGTGCGAGGTATTAGAGGGTGTGTGACACGAGGACCTGATCGGCTCGAGTCACTGAGGTCGATTTACATGAATTGTGTAATCGGGCAGGCAATGGGCGAGGCACCTGCTCCACCTGCAGACAAAATCGTCGTAACAAAACCGGTGAGATGCCAGCACTAATCGCGCTCCATATAGAACAGCTCGTCGATTGGGAGCATGGTGGCAGCTGCCAGGATAGAGGGCACAGACCTGCATAGTCGCCACATACCAGTTGCACATTAATGGAGTGGGAGCCCTTGTGATTGAAGAAGGCACTGGGTTTGTCTGAAGGAGCCTGCAGGGTGATGTTGCTGCAGTCAATGATGCCCTGGACTTGTTGGGGAACCCTAGTAAAATTGACGATATTGGGAAGCAGGGGGCAAACTCTCCAGTGGCTGGAGTCATACCTAGCACAAAGGAAGATGGTAGTGGTTGTTGGAGGCCAAGGGGGGGACAGGGAGGAAACATCCTATCTGAGCAAACCCCCAGAGCCCTATCCCACAGCTTCCAAACATGCATGGGCAACGTGATGAAAGTGTTTGCTTTAGCGGACATGGCATCGGTCACCTGATTAATACAAGCACAGGCTGCAGATTGACTGATTGTTACTGATAGCACCTGTGGCAGCTGGGAAGGAGTTGAAGGCAAAGAAGATGAGGGCTGCAATGAGCTTGATTGTAACAGGCCGTGCTGTGCCTGTTGATCGCAGGCCTTGTTGCAGGAGGTGACACGACTCTGTGGCAGCCTCCCTGGAGAAGCACAGCCTCCTGATGGACTGCCCCTCGGAGAACAGCAGGTATGTTGTTCCGGGCCTATAATATCTATTGGAATGGTCAGGATTCCTGCGAGCACTACTTCTATTTGCTTTCCCTGCAGCAGCAGCTGCTCTGCGTGCTGCTTCCTTCTGAGCCGCCCACTCCTCTTCCTCTAGTGACAGTTGAATTGCTAGCAGGGCTGCCATGATGGAAAGAAGTGCGTTGCCAGAAGCCTTTTCAGAGTTCAGAACGTTCTACAGCCATTAGAAGCACTTTGAAATGGTTTAAGTAGCCAAAACCCAAAAGGCAATAGAAGCAAATCTTTTCAGCGTTTTACCTGAGGGCAGCTGGCAATCCCTTGGAATGCCGCTGGACTCCCGACTTGTACCGTCCATGGTTTGTGGACTGGGAGTTGAGGAACTTGTGATCGCAACGAGGGAGTAACTCGACTGCAGTCAGTCGTGAGAAAATCTATCAATATGGAACCCGTGGAGTGCTACGTACTGAACATTTCAGTATCAAAATTCCTCTGAGTGTTGTTTTAACAACGTTGTTAACCTTTGCATGCTCAGCTTTTGCTCTGTTTTGTACTAGGGTCTGGAATCGGACATGGGCTATCTGGTCGGAGACTGCCTGCTAGCCTCGGCTTTCCTCTCGTACATGGGCCCTTTTCTATCCAATTACCGAGATGAGATTGTTGCCGATATCTGGATGAAGGAGGTGAGTGCCAGATATCAACTTTTCTACTTCATTTTAACTGCGGGCCAGCATCTCCTCTGTTGCAAAATCCAACCAGTATCTCTGGGTCATTAGCTCATTGACCGGTATCTCGGGGTCATCGGATCATTGACCGCTATCTCTGGGGGGGATCATCTGGTTATTGACCAGTATCTCTGGGTCATCGGGTCATTGACCGGTATCTCTGGGGGGTCATCAGGTCATTAACCGGTATCTCGAGGTCATCGGGTCATTGATCGGTATCTCTGGGTCATCGGGTCATTGACTGGTATCTCTGGGTCATCGGGTCATTGACCGGTATCTCTGGGGGGATCATCTGGTTATTGACCAGTATCTCTGGGTCATCAGGTCATTGACCGGGATCTCTGGGGGGGCATCAGGTCATTAACCGGTATCTCTGGGTCATCGGGTCATTGATCGGTATCTCTGGGTCATCGGGTCATTGACCGGTATCTCTGGGTCATCGGGTCATTGACCGGTATCTCTGGATCATTGATCGGTATCTCGGGGTCATTGGGTCATTGACCGGTATCTCGGGGTCATCAAGCCATTGACCGGTATCTCGGGGTCATCGGGTCATTGACCGGTATCTCTGGGGGGGTCATCGGGTCATTGACCGGTATCTCGGGGTCATCGGGTCATTGACCGGTAACTCGGGGTCATTGGGACAAGCCTTTGACACAGGTTGGTGATGCTGCCAGTGTGTATTTACGTATTGTGGCTTATATGTGCTCCCTTTGAGATTCCCACCATTCCATGGTTCCTGATCTCAGTTGGTCACACAGGGGAAGCCCTGGCAAGAAAGAAGGGAAAACATGAGCATTTTCATTCATTTGGAAGTGTCTCCCGTTTAGTATTTTATCGATTCTCTTATGCTCTGAACTTTCCTCCCTTGCTCCTTCCAAGCTCCAAGTGCTCCTCCCTCCACACTCTCCCTCCTCCCTCATGCTTATCGTGTTGAAATCCAGACTCCTCACATCATCTCTTGCTCTAACTCATCCTTTTTCATGATCTCAAAAATGTGGAACTCCTCACCTCCCTCAGCCTTCCCTTCCTCCGTCTGCACTTTTATAACCCAAGCATGGCGTTACCAAGCCAGCAGTGTCGCTATAATGGAGTTTGTGTACAAGTTCCTGGATGTTGCTCATTGTGCCGCGGTCACACTCTTCAAAACAATGTGCCCACAGATCAACATGCGGGCAGTTCCCTACTCTCCTGAATTCACGTTTGCAAACTTCCTCTCAAACCCAACCACGGTGCGAGACTGGAATATCCAGGGGCTACCAACGGACGCCTTCTCCACAGAAAACGGAGTCATCGTGACCAGAGGAAACCGGTAAGCTGGAGAGATGCACCGGTGGGAGTCGGGAGCAGAGACTAATGTGGCACTAACGGCACAGGGTAACCGAGGGAAATTGGGATCTGCCTGCGTTAAAATATTCATGGTTGGATGTGTCCTCAGACATTGTTAAATGCCGCCTGGAGCTGTGGCGATGCAGTAATGGAACTGCATCGCTGGAGATTCCTAATGAGGTCCTCAGTTTATCCTACGGGTCCGACTGATCCAAATTCTGGCTTCCCCTTTCTTCCCACCCCCACAGAACAGCTGATTCCTCCTCGAGCTCAGAAGTTGTGGAATAGATGTGAGGTAGACTAACTGGACACTTAGAAAATGGATTGAAATTAATAATCAGTCAACCTAGGCCATTGAGAGCTCTTTGTGCATTCTACCTTCATGTACACACAGCTAGACGTGCAATCCCAGTCTAAGCCATTCCAGGAGTTGCTGACAGAACTAGTGTCAACAAAAGCACGACCATGGGGCCTGTGTGACACAGTGGGCGTTCACCTCTAGAGGTGGGGCAAATCCAGCCCAGACTGATGCTGGCTGTAAGGTTTCCAGGTGAAAGTGGTTTCCGTGACTACCTCACGTCGCTCAGTTTCTGGCGGGTATTCAGCCGCTAATTGGTATTGTTGGAGAAGGTGCAAGGATGGCTGTTGTGGAAAATGTCATCTGGGGTGCTGCAGGAGAGATTCATGGGATTGGGACACATGATTGAGGCATTAGAAGGGGCGTTTCACCATGCATGTAACCTGTGCTGCATCTTACCTGAGATGCTAGAATGGACGAATAAAAAGAGAGCTTTACTCTGTATCTAACCCGTGCTGTACCTGCCCTGGGCGTGTTTGATGGGACAGTGTAGACGGAGCTTTACTCTGTATCTAACCCTGTACCTGCCCTGGGAGTGTTTGATGGGACAGTGTGGAGGGAGCTTTACTTTGTATCTAATCCGTGCTGTACCTGCCCTGGGAGTGTTTGATGGGACAGTGTAGAGGGAGCTTTACTCTGTATCTAACCCTGTACCTGCCCTGGGAGTGTTTGATGGGACAGTGTAGAGGGAGCTTTACTCTGTATCTAACCCGTGCTTTACCTGCCCTGGGAGTGTTTGATGGGACAGTGCAGAGGGAGCTTTACTCTGTATCTAACCTGTGCTGTACCTGCCCTGGGAGTGTTTGATGGGACAGTGTAGAGGGAGCTTTACTCTGTATCTAACCCGTGCTGTACCTGCCCCGGGAGTGTTTGATGGGACAGTGTAGAGGGAGCTTTACTCTGTATCTAACCCTGTACCTGCCCTGGGAGTGTTTGATGGGACAGTGTAGAGGGAGCTTTACTCTGTATATAACCCGTGCTGTACCTGCCCCGGGAGTGTTTGATGGGACAGTGTAGAGGGAGCTTTACTCTGTATCTAACCCTGTACCTGCCCTGGGAGTGTTTGATGGGACAGTGTAGAGGGAGCTTTACTCTGCATCTAACCCGTGCTGTACCTGCCCTGGGAGTGTTTGATGGGACAGTGTAGAGGGAGCTTTACTCTGTATCTAACCCGTGCTGTACCTGCCCTGGGAGTGTTTGATGGGACAGTGTAGAGGGAGCTTTACTCTGTATCTAACCCGTGCTGTGCCTGCCCTGGGAGTGTTTGATGGGACAGTGTAGAGGGAGCTTTACTCTGTATCTAACCCGTACTGTACCTGCCCTGGGCGTGTTTGATGGGACAGTGTAGAGGGAGCTTTACTCTGTATCTAACCCGTACTGTACCTGCCCTGGGAGTGTTTGATGGGACAGTGTAGAGGGAGCTTTACTCTGCATCTAACCCGTGCTGTACCTGCCCTGGGAGTGTTTGATGGGACAGTGTAGAGGGAGCTTTACTCTGTATCTAACCCGTGCTGTACCTGCCCTGGGAGTGTTTGATGGGACAGTGTAGAGGGAGCTTTACTCTGTATCTAACCCGTGCTGTGCCTGCCCTGGGAGTGTTTGATGGGACAGTGTAGAGGGAGCTTTACTCTGTATCTAACCCGTGCTGTACCTGCCCTGGGAGTGTTTGATGGGACAGTGTAGAGGGAGCTTTACTCTGTATCTAACCCTGTACCGGACCCTGGGAGTGTTTGATGGGACAGTGTAGAGGGAGCTTTACTCTGTATCTAACCCTGTACCTGACCCTGGGAGTGTTTGATGGGACAGTGTAGAGGGAGCTTTACTCTGTATCTAACCCGTGCTGTACCTGCCCTGGGAGTGTTTGATGGGACAGTGTAGAGGGAGCTTTACTCTGTATCTAACCCTGTACCGGACCCTGGGAGTGTTTGATGGGACAGTGTAGAGGGAGCTTTACTCTGTATCTAACCCTGTACCTGACCCTGGGAGTGTTTGATGGGACAGTGTAGAGGGAGCTTTACTCTGTATCTAACCCTGTACCGGACCCTGGGAGTGTTTGATGGGACAGTGTAGAGGGAGCTTTACTCTGTATCTAACCCTGTACCTGACCCTGGGAGTGTTTGATGGGACAGTGTAGAGGGAGCTTTACTCTGTATCTAACCCGTACTGTACCTGCCCTGGGAGTGTTTGATGGGACAGTGTAGAGGGAGCTTTACTCTGTATCTAACCCGTACTGTACCTGCCCTGGGAGTGTTTGATGGGACAGTGTAGAGGGAGCTTTACTCTGTATCTAACCCTGTACCTGCCCTGGGAGTGTTTGATGGGACAGTGTAGAGGGAGCTTTACTCTGTATCTAACCCGTACTGTACCTGCCCTGGGAGTGTTTGATGGGACAGTGTAGAGGGAGCTTTACTCTGCATCTAACCCGTGCTGTACCTGCCCTGGGAGTGTTTGATGGGACAGTGTAGAGGGAGCTTTACTCTGTATCTAACCCGTGCTGTACCTGCCCTGGGAGTGTTTGATGGGACAGTGTAGAGGGAGCTTTACTCTGTATCTAACCCGTGCTGTGCCTGCCCTGGGAGTGTTTGATGGGACAGTGTAGAGGGAGCTTTACTCTGTATCTAACCCGTGCTGTACCTGCCCTGTGAGTGTTTGATGGGACAGTGTAGAGGGAGCTTTACTCTGTATCTAACCCTGTACCGGACCCTGGGAGTGTTTGATGGGACAGTGTAGAGGGAGCTTTACTCTGTATCTAACCCTGTACCTGACCCTGGGAGTGTTTGATGGGACAGTGTAGAGGGAGCTTTACTCTGTATCTAACCCGTGCTGTACCGGACCCTGGGAGTGTTTGATGGGACAGTGTAGAGGGAGCTTTACTCTGTATCTAACCCTGTACCTGACCCTGGGAGTGTTTGATGGGACAGTGTAGAGGGAGCTTTACTCTGTATCTAACCCTGTACCGGACCCTGGGAGTGTTTGATGGGACAGTGTAGAGGGAGCTTTACTCTGTATCTAACCCTGTACCTGACCCTGGGAGTGTTTGATGGGACAGTGTAGAGGGAGCTTTACTCTGTATCTAACCCGTGCTGTACCTGCCCTGGGAGTGTTTGATGGGACAGTGTAGAGGGAGCTTTACTCTGTATCTAACCCGTACTGTACCTGCCCTGGGAGTGTTTGATGGGACAGTGTAGAGGGAGCTTTACTCTGTATCTAACCCGTGCTGTACCTGCCCTGGGAGTGTTTGATGGGACAGTGTAGAGGGAGCTTTACTCTGTATCTAACCCGTGCTGTACCTGCCCTGGGGGTGTTTGATGGGACAGTGTAGAGGGAGCTTTACTCTGTATCTAACCCGTGCTGTACCTGCCCTGGGAGTGTTTGATGGGACAGTGTAGAGGGAGCTTTACTCTGTATCTAACCCGTGCTGTACCTGCCCTGGGAGTGTTTGATGGGACAGTGTAGAGGGAGCTTTACTCTGTATCTAACCCGTGCTGTACCTGCCCTGGGAGTGTTTGATGGGACAGTGTAGAGGGAGCTTTACTCTGTATCTAACCCGTGCTGTACCTGCCCTGGGAGTGTTTGATGGGACAGTGTAGAGGGAGCTTTACTCTGTATCTAACCCGTGCTGTACCTGCCCTGGGAGTGTTTGATGGGACAGTGTAGAGGGAGCTTTACTCTGTATCTAACCCTGTACCTGCCCTGGGAGTGTTTGATGGGACAGTGTAGAGGGAGCTTTCCTCTGTATCTAACCCGTGCTGTACCTGCCCTGGGAGTGTTTGGTTCAGCTCAGTGGACTGGGAGATCACCTCCATCTAACCACGGTCAGTCGGTGTGCATTCTATCCCAGATAGTGGAATCTGACCAAGTCTATTAGTGTAAGGGGTGTGATATCAGAGAGCAGTTGTACTCACTGGAGTGAGAATGCACAGGTTCACTTGTCCCTCCCTCCCCCAGGTGGCCTCTGATGGTGGACCCACAGGGTCAGGCACTGAAGTGGATCAAGAACATGGAGCATTCTAAGGTATGAGGCACATATAAAACAAGCAGCTGCAAAGTCAAAAAACTGAGCGCTAACATGGGTTTGAAAATGCTAAATAAAATCTTTTTGCACTTTCTCCAGTGCCTCTATATCCTTTTTATAATATGGAGACCAGAACTGTGCACAATACTCCGAGTGTGGTCTAACCAAGGTTCTATACAAGTTTAACATAACTTCTCTGCTTTTCAATTCTATCCCTCTAGAAATGAACCCCAGTGCTTGGTTTGCATATTTTATGGTCTTGTTAACTTGCGTTGCTACTTTTAATGATATGTGAATCTGTACCCCCAGATCCCTCTGCTCCTCGACCCCATTTAGACTCTTATTATCCAAGCAGTTTGTGGCCTCCTTATTCCACCTACCAACATGCAGCACCTCACACTGATCTATACTGAAATTCATTTGCCAATTACATGCCCATTCTGCAAGTTTATTAATGTTGTCTTGTATTTTGCCGCAGTCCTCCTCAGTATTAACTACACCCCCCAATCTGGTGTCATTCGCAAGTTTTGTAATTGTACTTCGGATTCCCGAGTCCAAATCATTTATACAAATGGTGAACAACAGCACCAATACCTGTGGAACACCACTTCCCACATTCTGAGCATACTATACCTAGGCATGCATGCTGCTAATGCTAGCAAGGGAAAAAATAAAATTAAAAGTGTTCCGTTTCTTTCCCCGGAGTAATGAATTGAGCAACAAAATCCATTAATGGAATCTCGGTGAATAAATGAGGATGAGTCACACTGTGTTTGTGACAGCGTGGCAGTGCGGGGGGAGTATGAACATCACTGACAATATGCAGCACCATCCACTGGTCATAACCAGGGACTGTACTGAGCCCACTACAGTTAGAACAGTTAAACCGGCTCACACTGCACTCTGTCAGCTGAGATACCAGGAGACCGGAGTCCGTGAGCCTGCCCCCTCCATTCACTGTGCTGTGTCGGGCTCCCTTAGCGGCACCACCATCCACTAACAAAAGCACTGGAGGGGTGGCCTTGTATTTAGGGCGGGCGCTGGCAGATTGGCCGTCCCCTTACAGAATCCATCAGATTTCCCTTTCCGTTGAAGTTAACAGAAAGGAAAATTGAGCAGAGTGCATAACAGGCAGACAATCCACTGGGATGTGGAATTTCACCCCCTGGGTGCCCCTGGGATAAAGGAAGTTGATTTAATGGTGTAAATGCAGCCAGCCGGCTTGTGGATTCTGCTTTTAATCTAAACGATAGCCAAGTAAATCGCCAAAGAGAGAAAACAAAACAATTTTGACACTGAGGTTCTCTCCTTGGAAAGTATATTCTTCCCATACCTTTTTGCCAGCAAGGTGGCTGCGGCCTGCTCTTCGAGCGATACTAGTGCACCTTTGAACCTGCCACCAGGGAGCGTGCAAGAGCAGCTCTGAAACCTGTCACTAGGGAGCGTGCAAGAGCAGCTCTGAAACCTGTCACTAGGGAGCGTGCAAGAGCAGCTCTGAAACCTGTCACTAGGGAGCGTGCAAGAGCAACTCTGAAACCTGTCACTAGGGAGCATGCAAGAGCAACTCTGAAACCTGTCGCTAGGGAGCGTGCAAGAGCAACTCTGAAACCTGTCACTAGGGAGCGTGCAAGAGCAGCTCTGAAACCTGTCACTAGGGAGCGTGCAAGAGCAGCTCTGAAACCTGTCACTAGGGAGCGTGCAAGAGCAACTCTGAAACCTGTCTCTAGGGAGCGTGCAAGAGCAGCTCTGAAACCTGTCACTAGGGAGCGTGCAAGAGCAACTCTGAAACCTGTCTCTCGGGAGCGTGCAAGAGCAACTCTGAAACCTGTCACTAGGGAGCGTGCAAGAGCAACTTTGAAATCTGCCACTAGGAGTGTGGCCATGATGTGGAGATGCCAGTGATGGACTGGGGTTGACAATTGTAAACAATTTTACAACACCAAGTTATAGTCCAGCAATTTTATTTGAAATTCACAAGCTTTCGGAGGCTTCCTCCTTCCTCAGGTGAATGTTGTGGGCCACAACATTCACCTGAGGAAGGAGGAAGCCTCCGAAAGCTTGTGAATTTCAAATAAAATTGCTGGACTATAACTTGGTGTTGTAAAATTGTTTACAACTAGGAGTGTGGATGAGCAGATCTGAAACATATCACTAGGGAGTGCACATGAGCAGCTCTGAAACCTGTCACGAGGGAACGTGCAAAAGCAGATCTGAATCCTGACACTAGGGGGCGTAGAAGAGCAGATCTGAAACCTGGCACGAGGAGGCGTGCAAGAGCAGATCTGAAACCTGGCACTAGGGGGTGTGCAAGAGCAGCTGTGCAGGGTCAGTGAGAAAACCACTCAGGTTTTTTTACCTTCTCTTCCCTCCTGAAAATAGCAGGAGGGAAGAGAAGGTAAAGCGGGAAGTAGTCCTTTGATGACACTATGCTTGGGTTTGAAAAGCCTGCAGATTGTAGCAGGAGAAGGAAGACCGAGGGAGGAGAGGAGCTCCATAGTTTTGGGGTCTTGGAAACCAATGTGTAGGTACGAGTCAGTGCGATGAGTCTGGATTTTTTTTTATTCGTTCATGGGATGTGGGCGTCGCTGGTGAGGCCGGCATTTATTGCCCATCCCTAATTGCCCTTGAGAAGGTGGTGGTGAGCCGCCTTCTTGAACCACTGCAGTCCGTGTGGTGAAGGTTCTCCCAAGGTGCTGTTAGGAAGGGAGTTCCAGGATTTTGACCCAGCGACGATGAAGGAACGGCGATATATTTCCAAGTCGGGATGGTGTGTGATTTGGAGGGGAACGTGCGGGTGGTGTTGTTCCCATGTGCCTACTGCTCTTGTCCTTCTAGGTGGTAGAGGTCGCGGGTTTGGGAGGTGCTGTCGAAGAAGCCTTGGCGAGTTGCTGCAGTGCATCCTGTGGATGGTACACACTGCAGTCACTGTGCACCGGTGGTGAAGGGAGTGAATGTTTAGGGTGGTGGATGGGGTGCCAATCAAGCGGGCTGCTTTGTCCTGGATGGTGTCGAGCTTCTTGAGTGTTGTTGGAGCTGCACTCATCCAGGCAAGTGGAGAGTATTCCATCACACTCCTGACTTGTGCCTTGTAGATGGTGGAAAAGGTGTCAGGAGGTGAGTCACTCGCCGCAGAATACCCAGCCTCTGACCTGCTCTTGCAGCCACAGTATTTATGTGGCTGGCCCAGTTAAGTTTCTGGTCAGTGGTGACCCCCAGGATGTTGATGGTGGGGGATTCGGCGATGGTAATGCCGTTGAATGTCAAGGGGAGGTGGTCAGATTCTCTCTTGTTTGAGATGGTCATTGCCTGGCACTTGTCTGGCGTGAATGTTACTTGCCACTTATTAGCCCAAGCCTGGATGTTGTCCAGGTCTTGCTGCATGCGGGCACGGACTGCTTCATTATCTGAGGGGTTGCGAATGGAACTGAACACTGTGCAATCATCAGCGAACATCCCCATTTCTGACCTTATGATGGAAGGAAGGTCATTGGTGAAGCAGCTGAAGATGGTTGGGCCTAGGACACTGCCCTGACCCGAACTCCTGCAGCAATGTCCTGGGGCTGAGATGATTGGCCTCCAACAGCCACTACCATCTTCCTTTGTGCTAGGTATGACTCGAGCCACTGGAAAAATTTTCCCCTGATTCCCATTGACTTCAATTTTACTAGGGCTCCTTGGTGCCACACTCGGTCAAGTGCTGCCTTGATGTCAAGGGCAATCACTCTCACCTCACCTCTGGAATTCAGCTCTTTTGTCCATGTTTGGATCAAGGCTGTAATGAGGCCTGGAGCCGAGTGGTCCTGGCGGAACCCAAACTGAGCATCGCTGAGCAGGTTATTGGTGAGTAAGTGCTGCTTGATAGCACTGTCGATGACACCTTCCATCACTTTGCTGATGTTTGGAGAGTAGGCTGATGGAGCGGTAATTGGCTGGATTGGATTTGTCCTGCTTTTTGTGGACAGGACATACCTGGACAATTTTCCACATTGTCGGGTAGATGCCAGTGTTGTAGCTGTACTGGAACAGCTTGGCTAGAGGCGCGGCTAGTTCCGGAGCACAAGTCTTCAGCACTACAGGAAACAAGAAAAATGTTCTCCAATTTTTTCCCTCCTGTCGTGTGGGGTAGCCTCAGCTTCACATCTCCTTGCTGAAACCTTGGGATGGTGGAAAGTGAAGTGTCCCGTAGCACTGACATGCTTAAAATAAAACCCATTTCGTTGAGTCCTCTAAAATAATCCTCTGAAACTAACCTACTGCCTCTTTGCCTTCTCTCTCTGCATTCTCCACAGGGACTGAAAGTCATCGATTTTCAGATGACCGATTACATGCGTGTGCTGGAAAATGGAGTGCAATTCGGATCTCCTGTCTTACTCCAGAATGTTCACGAGGAATTGGACCCATCGCTCGCCCCTATACTCAATAAATCTGTCACCAAAACAGGTAAGTGTCATTGTCAAAATTATAGAGAAACTCAGGGCCACGACCCAGAGGGCAGGATAATCTAACAAGGTGAAAGGGGTAGGAATGGGATCCCAACAGCACCAGGAAGACTGAACTCATCTGTAAATCTCATCACTAAGTGAACTAAACCCATCTGTAACATTTAAAAGGCTAAATAAAAAATTGGCACCTGGGTTTCAAATCCACAATTGGTGAGCTGAATTAAAATGACTCCCTTTAAGCGAGCTGAGTCAAAATGGCGCCTTTCACAGTGAGTTGTAAAGACAAAGGTCTCAGGTTTAATTGTCAGGTCTGTGCTGATTTAGCTGATCTCCACCGGGGGAGAAGATGGACGCTGCAATTCTCCCTTGGTCCGGGGAGGGTGATAAATCAGCAAGGATTCCCTCACCTGATTGCTATCCAGAAACTCCTGGTGGATAGTGGGTGCATGTGGGAAATGGGGTGAGGATAGGGTCGATTTGGCTGTGATTCGCCCCTCCCAGCGGGCTGACAGCCTGCTGGCACAAAACTGTATCGGCTCCTGCGTGAAGAACAGCAACTTGAGTGAGGTGTTGGAGGGTGAAAAGAGCGAAACAAGTGTAGAATAACGTGGAAGGATGTTCAATATAAGAATGTCCATTATTTCTTTTAATAAACTAAAAAGCACAGCTGTGATATGTGTGTGTTCCTCTCCAGAGGCAGTGTTTGGAACACTGGCTTCCCATCCCTTTTAATGAAGCTCGAGACACTAGCTTCCTGCAATAGATCAGTGATGTTCTTTCCCTTCTGTAGCTGGTCGCCTGCTGATGAAACTCGGAGACAAGGAGATCGAGTACAACCAGCAATTCCGATTTTACATCACCACCAAGTTGTCCAATCCACACTACGCACCAGAAATCTCCACCAAGACCACAATCGTCAACTTTGCTGTCAAAGTCCAGGTAGGTACAGGGCTGATACCACCCAAAGAGTGAATGGACTTCTGGGCAGGGCAGAGAAGGCAAAGTAGAGGTAGAGTGAAGTGCAGGGGTAGGTAGAGGAGGTTAAACCCTGGAAATGTTTAAGAAACGGTCGGATGCTGCGATGTGGCGACTGTGGGATCATTTTCTGGAAGGATGGGCTGAATGACTTTCATGAGCTCTTCACCTCTCTTTTGAATTGCTTTATTTGTCCCGTTTGGGTCTTCCCAGGCCACACACAATAACCGGGCTAGGACAGCTGTCAGAAGAAGTCCTTCTGCACTCTCTTCCTCCTCACAGAGAGGTCCAATGTTGTTGGTCAGGTAACAAGCAAGCGTTGTCAGCTTGGTTAGCGAGCACTTGCACTGTCAGTTCAGGAATTGTATCCTTGTCTTTTCCTGGGTGCTATTCCAGAGCTACTGTTTGCCCCATTACCCACTGCTGGTTCTGGAGGGAACGCTGTCTGGGGAACTGGAGGGAACGCTGTCTGTGGGGAACTGGAGGGAACGCTGTCTGTGGGGAACTGGAGGGAACGCTGTCTGTGGGGAACTGGAGGGAACGCTGTCTGTGGGGAACTGGAGGGAACGCTGTCTGTGGGGAACTGGAGAAAACGCTGTCTGTGGGGAACTGGAGGGAACGCTGTCTGTGGAGGGACTGTCTGTGGAGGGTTGGAGGGACTGTGTGGAGGGCATAAGGCTAGATTGAAGAGTGGAGATGTGAGGAAGGATGAATGTGCTACCTTTGGGCAGAAATCGCCAGGCTTTTTGTGTATATGGACCATGTTGATGTGTACCACGGAGTCTCTGGGGAAACATAGAAAGTTTACGTCTATCTCCAGTTGCTGATTCTAACCAATCTTGGTATTCTGACTCACCATTTATCCATGAATGGGGCAACAGTGCAAAGTACAAACTCTTTCCAAACCTCCAGGCCCACGAAACACAAATGGGACAAACCAGTGAGTAAGAAATAAAAGCACAAATCGTTGGGTTGCCTGGGCTTCATGGGTGAAAAGCCCTGGAGATCAGGAATATTTATCCACAACTTTCCCTCAGGAATTAAAGGAAAGGCGTATTGTCCATACAGGGTGCACTGCCCATGGATGGTGGAAGGGATAGGGATGATGGGCTGAAAGGCTTTTCCTGGGTCTGTGTTTTCTGATGCCCTTGTATGCCTGACCTCTGCTGTAGGGTCTTGAGGCTCAGTTGCTGGGCATTGTGGTGAGGAAGGAACGCCCCGAGCTGGAGGAACAAAAGGACTCGCTGGTCATGAACATCGCGGCCGGCAAGAAGAAACTAAAAGAACTGGAGGATGAAATCCTGAGGTAAGAGGTCAAGTCTGACCCCGAGCAAGGCCATAGGTCAAGGTGTTCAGCTGATTGTTGGTAACACGGCCTGGTAGCCTGAAGCTCCAGGGCTGAGCGATATCCAGAGGCGCCAGGACTGTTATGAAGTGATTGACACTTGCTGGGGTGCGACCTTCCAGTACCTCACCCAAACGGCCATTCTTCAATGAGTGTCCGTGGACTTTTCAACGGAGGAGCAGCGTTAAACCTGAGCCCAATCCTATCCTCACCCGACATCCTGGCCAGCAATCCTCCTTCAACAACATCACCTAAAACAGATTAACTGGTGATTCGTCTCAGTGTGGTACTCACCTCCAAAGGAGCTCACTCCACTAGAGATATTTGAGGACATTTCTAAGCGCTATATAAATGCAAACCTTTCTTTTCTTTAAGAAAGAACTCGCATTTATACAGCGTCTTTCACGACCTCAGGGACGTCGCAAGGGGCTTTACAGCCAATGGAGTACTTTTGAAGTGTAGTCACTGTTGTAATGTAGGGAAACTGAAAATGTTATCCCATCACAGATTATAATTTCCTTCAGGCTGTCACCAGCTGAGGTCTTCATGGAGCTAAAGCTCCCAACAAAATCAACCTTCTCAACCTTTCTGCCTCCTGATTTGCCTCCACTGCCCACTTGCATGTTTTCTTTTGTCAGTTTCAGGGACTCCCTTCACTCACTCACTCACTTATTCACCACGCTGGCAGTAGCTGCCATGCTTCAATGCAGCCAATCAAACATGCCACATATCCCCGGGCCAGATCGCACCTCATCCGTGTCTTTGTTACCTCCAGACTCGACTATTCTAATGCTCTCCTGGCCGGCCTCCCACCTTGTATCCTCCATAAACTTGAGAGTCCAAAACTCTGCTGACCATATCCTAACTCGCACCGAGTCCCGCTCACCCACCATCCCCTGTGCTCGCTGACCTACATTGGCTCCCAGTCCAGGAACACCTCAATTTTAAAATTCTCATCCATGTTTTCAAATCCCTCCATGGCCCTCGCCCCCCTCCCTATTTCTGTAACCTCCACCAGCCCTACAACCCTCCGAGATCTCTGCGCTCCTCCAATTCTGGCCTCTTGCGCATCCCCCGATTCCCATCGCTCCACCATTGGCGGCCGTGCCTTCAGCTGCCTGGGCCCTAAGCTCTGGAATTCCCTCCCTAAACCTCTCCGCCTCTCTCTCCTCCTTTAAGACGCTCCTTAAAACCTACCTCTTTGACCAAACTTTTGGTCACCTGTCCTAATATCTCCTTATGTGGCTCGGAGATTTTGTCTGATAATCGCTCCTGTGAAGCCCCTCGGGGAAGTTTTACTACATTAAAGGTGCTCTATAAATGCACGTAGTTTTTGTCGCTGTTCAAAGCTGAACAAAGGCTGCAGTGGAGTCTTTGTGTCATTGGTGCCCTGAAGAGATGGACATCCAGCACTTGGGAGGAGCGGGAGTGTGTGGTAATGTGGAGTGGCTGATGCTACTCTGGTTTAATTTATTGTTGTATAACATCAGTCACTGTAGCAAGATCTGTGATGAGTCTTTGGGCTAAATAGGGAGAAAGAAAGGAGCAAGAGGCTCACTCTCCCAGTTGCTGTCCAGTCAATCCCACCGCAGAGTGTGTGTGTGATGCTGGCGGAGGGTGGAGCTCGGGGGTGATGCCTCTCCCAGTCAAACATCTTGCCAACAGTGACTTGTCTAAATTCAGCCTTCGAAGGAGGAGTGGAGAAAAAAACATGAACAATCCTGAAAGCTGGAGTTGGGAGTATGGTCTGGTTCTGAAGTGGAGTTGGGAAACACGCTGTAGAATTGCTGGATTTAATGTACCATTAATTGTTAATTCACCGCTGGCTCGCCTCCTCCAGATTGCTGAATGAGGCGACAGGCTCCCTATTAGACGACGTGCAACTTGTTAACACCTTGCAGACGTCGAAGGTAACTGCCACAGAGGTAGCCGAGCAGATAGAGAACAGCGAGACCACTGAAGTCAAGATTGACACCGCTCGAGAGGTTAGTGCACCGTCAATAGGGCGAGCGGCACCTAACGGGGAAAGATTAACTTTAAACATTCTTTGGGCATGGAATTAGATTCTACAGGAACTTTCAAAAGGCAAACGCGCATGTTGAATCATAGAAAGTTACGGCACAGAAGGAGGCTGTTCGGCCCATCGTGTCTGTGCCGACCAAAGAAGAGCCATCCAGCCTAATCCCACTCTGCAGCACTTGGTCCGTAGCCCTGTAGGTTATGGCACTTCAAGTGCACATCCAAGTACTCTTTAAATGCAGTGAGGGTTTCTGCCTCTCCCACCCTTTCAGGCAGTGAGTTCCAGACCCCCACCACCCTCTGGGTGAAAACATTTCTCCTCAGCTCCCCTCTAATCCTTCTACCAATCACTTTAAATCTCTGCCCCCTGGTTATTGACCTCTCCGCTAAGGGAAATAGGTCCTTCCTATCCACTCTATCTAGGCCTCTCATAACTTTGTACACAATTACTTGAAGAGGACTAATTTGCAGGTTTATGGGGAAGAAGCTGGGGTGTGGGACTAAGTTGGATAGCTCTTTCAAAGAGCTGGCACGATGGGCCGAATGGCCTCCTTCTGTGCTGTGGATTCTATGGGGAAGTTGGTGCAATGGGTCCATCAACTGACCTTTCACCTCAAGGAGCCTGGTTCAAATCCAGCCTTATGGGTCCTACGTGAAATGAGTATGGGACAGTCTCAATCCAGTTCCTACTGGAAACAGGCCCACAGCCCCTAATTCAGCACATCTTTGGCAAGGTCACTGAGCGAGCTGTGGCTTGTGTGGGACTTGTGGGCAAAAACTGGCAAATGGAGTTCAATGAGGGGAAGTGTGAGGTCACCCACTTTGGACCTAAGAAAGAGATCAGAGTATTTTCTAAATGGTGAGAAGCCCGGAACTGTGGAGGAGCAGAGAGATTTAGGGATCCAAGTGCAGAAATCACTAAAAGCTCGTGAACAGGTACAAAAAATAATTTATAAGGCTAATGGAATGTTGGCCTTTGCCTCAAGGGGGCTGGAATACGAAGGGGAGGAAGTTATGTTACAGTTACATAAAGCTCTGGTTAGACCCCATCTGGAGAGACTGCGTTCAGTTCTGGGCACCGCACCTCAGGAAGGATAGATTGGCCTTGGAGGGGGTGCAGCGCAGATTCACCAGAATGATACCGGGGTTAAAAGGGTTAAATTACGAGGACAGGTTGCAGAGACTGGGCTTGTATTCCCTCGAGTGTAGAAGATTAAGGGGTGATCTGATCGAGGTGTTCAAGATGATTAAAGGATTTGATAGGGTCGATAGAGAGAAACTTGCGGCCCATCCCCCACCCTAAACATTCACTCCCTTCACCACCGGCGCACCGTGGCTGCAGTGTGTACCATCCACAGGATGCACTGCAGCAACTCGCCAAGGCTTCTTCGACAGCACCTCCCAAACCCGCGACCTCTACCACCTAGAAGGACAAGGGCAGCAGGCACATGGGAACAACACCACCTGCACGTTCCCCTCCAAGTCACACACCATCCCAACTTGGAAATATATCGCCGTTCCTTCATCGTCATTGGGTCAAAATCCTGGAACACACTTCCTAACAACATTGTGGGAGAACCGTCAAGAAGGCGGCTCACCACCACCTTCTCGAGGGCAATTAAGGATGGACAATAAATGCCGGCCTCGCCAGCGACGCCCACATCCCATGAACAAATAAAAAAACTATTTCCTCTGGTGGGAGAGTCCAGAACAAGGGGGCAAAACCTTAAAATTAGAGCCAGGCCGTTCAGGGGTGATGTCAGGAAGCTCTTCCTCACACAAAGGGGAGTGGAAATCTGGAACTCTCTCCCCCAAAAAGCTGTTGAGGCTGGGGGTTAATTGGAGCTTTCAAAACTGAGATTGATAGATTTTTGTTGGGTAAGGGGATTAAGGGTTACGGAACCAAGGCGGGTAAATGGAGTTAAGATACAGATCAGCCTTGATCTAACTGAATGGCAGAATAGGCTCGAGGGGCTGAATGGCCAACTCCTTTTCCTATGTAAATATCCCTCTGCTCCTCACTCCCTCTACACTGTCCCAACAAACACTTCTGGGGCCCCCTCCTGTTCCTATGTTCCATTCGTACTTGGAATATATATTGCTTTTCTAGAGGCACTTTTTTTTTTAATGACGTGCCGATCTGTCATGGCCTTGCTCACAGTAAGTCTCATGATATGCTGTGTATTATAAGGGCAGGAGCTGTACTGCCCAATGTTTTATTCTAAGGCTAATGGCCACTTGGTGTTGAGGTACCGGAGGGCAGTGGGTGAATGTGGAACCGTATCGCAACAAGAGTCAGCACTTCCAGGTAAGGCAGGGGAGAATTGGGCAGACCACCAATAACAGTGGTTTACGCGGGGAAAGCAGTTTTGAGTAATTTCGTGTGTGTTTGATCTCAGGGGTACCGCTCATGTGCCGAGCGGGCTTCCATTCTCTTCTTTGTGCTGAATGACATGGGCAAGATTGACCCCATGTACCAGTTTGCGCTGGACGCCTACATTGACCTCTTCAACCTGAGCATCGAGAAGAGCAAGCGCACCCCCAAGCTGCATGAGCGCATCATCAATCTCAACGAGTACCACACCTACGCTGTGTACAGGTAAACGGCCAGTGTACCACCCGTATAATGAGGTTTCGGGGCCCCCGCCCCCAACCCCAGGGACAAACAGTGCAATCACGTTATGTTAGAATAGGATGGGCCTAGCACATCTCCTGCCACTCTAGTTCCATTAGGCCAGGTGCCATATTGGTTAAGGGCACCTTGTAGTCGTCCATGGCAACTGCTGGAAATTGGCATTAGGCTCACTGCCTATGCAAATAGGGGGCTCAACCCCTGTCTTAGCCCCCTTTCCGAAAACTGTTTGCGATCAATGGCAATGTGGTCAGTTTTCTCACGCGCGCAGCAGCCGAAATCAATGGTCTTTAAAGGGACCGTTGGAGGCTGCCGACAAAATGGTAAGTACCTGAATGTGGAGCCAGGAGAAGCAGGAGTGCCCTTCCTAACTGCACACTACAATGGCGGGCTACTGCCTCCACTGCTCTCTGACCCCCCCCCCCCGGACTTACCTGTTTCCCATGGCCAGGGGAGTACGCAACTGAATGTGACTGGAACCCGCAGCCCATTGGTTCTGTACTAATGAGACCAATTGCCCATGGCCCTGCCACTGGCCGATTGGTTCAAGCGCGATCCAATTTCCTGGCCAATGGATCTGATTTAAATTGCTGGGAGAGATTGTTGACCTTGGCAGGGTATGAGAGGTGAGCAAGCAAGATTATTCCCCACCTGAGGAATCTGAGTTGTGAGGGCAGGTTAAAAAATGTTGGGCTTATTTTCGTTGGGAAAAATGGAGACTTCATGGTGGCCTGATTGAAGTTTTCAGGGAATCGAAGGACTTTGACAAAGGTTGACCTGGGCAAAATAACACTGGGTCTCTCCGCACCCCTCACTCCCTCCCCTCCTGTAACACTGGGTCTCTCCGCACCCCTCACTCCCTCCCCTCCTGTAACACTGGGTCTCTCCGCACCCCTCGCTCCCTCTCCCTCGCTCTCTCGCTCTCCCTCGCTCTCTCTCGCTCTCCCTCGCTCTCTCCCTCGCTCTCCCTCGCTCTCTCCCTCGCTCTCCCTCGCTCTCCCTCGCTCTCTCTCGCTCTCCCTCGCTCCCTCGCTCCCTCGCTCTCTCGCTCTCCCTCGCTCTCCCTCGCTCTCTCTCTCGCTCTCCCTCGCTCCCTCGCTCTCTCTCGCTCCCTCGCTCTCCCTCGCTCCCTCGCTCTCCCTCGCTCTCCCTCGCTCTCCCTCGCTCTCCCTCGCTCCCCCTCGCTCCCCCTCGCTCTCCCTCGCTCTCGCGCTCTCTCGCTCTCCCTCGCTCTCTCGCTCTCTCTCGCTCTCTCTCGCTCTCCCTCGCTCGCCCTCGCTCTCTCTCGCTCTCTCTCTCTCGCTCTCCCTCGCTCTCCCTCGCTCTCTCTCCCTCTCTCTCCCTCTCTCTCCCTCTCTCTCGCTCTCTCTCGCTCTCCCTCGCTCTCCCTCGCTCTCCCTCGCTCTCTCTCGCTCTCTCTCCACACCTCTCCGCTCTCTGAATGTCGTTGGCAGCCGCTCCTTCAGTCACTCCTGCCCTCCAGAACACTTTAGCCAATTCTCTCCACCTTGCCAGCCCCCTCCCTGTTTTGAAAAACCTCCCATTGGACCATGCCTTTGGTGGCCCTTCCTTCCCCCGCATTCTGCACACACCCTATCCCTTCCTTCCTCCTCAGAGATGTGTCCCTGCGTGTGTGGAGTACCATAATGATACAAGTTGCTGTAACTGTTCCTTCTTATAGTCACTCACCGTAAAGCAGCTGCAGTGATATTTCGGAGTAGTGAGCAGTTTGCAGTTGTGTGAGGTTTGATTGACCATCCCTGCCTCCCTTTGGTTCCAGGTACACGTGCCGAGGGCTCTTTGAGAGGCACAAGTTGCTATTCAGTTTCCAGGTGTGCATTAAGATCCTGGAGGTGGCTGGCAAACTCCACATGGACGAGTACAACTTCTTCCTGCGCGGGGGTGTGGTGAGTACCAGCGGGAGCGTGGCGAGTGCCAGCGGGAGCGTGGCGAGTGCCAGCGGGAGCGTGGCGAGTGCCAGCGGGAGCGTGGCGAGTGCCAGCGGGAGCGTGGCGAGTGCCAGCGGGAGCGTGGCGAGTGCCAGCGGGAGCGTGGCGAGTGCCAGCGGGAGCGTGGCGAGTGCCAGCGGGGGCGTGGCGAGTGCCAGCGGGGGCGTGGCGAGTGCCAGCGGGGGCGTGGCGAGTGCCAGCGGGGGCGTGGCGAGTGCCAGCGGGGGCGTGGCGAGTGCCAGCGGGGGCGTGGCGAGTGCCAGCGGGGGCGTGGCGAGTGCCAGCGGGGGCGTGGCGAGTGCCAGCGGGGGCGTGGCGAGTGCCAGCGGGGGCGTGGCGAGTGGCGAGTGCCAGCGGGGGTGTGGCGAGTGCCAGCGGGGGTGTGGGGAGTGCCAGCGGGGGTGTGGGGAGTGCCAGCGGGGGTGTGGTGAGTGCCAGCGGGGGTGTGGTGAGTGCCAGCGGGAGCGTGGTGAGTGCCAGCGGGGGCGTGGCGAGTGCCAGCGGGGGCGTGGCGAGTGCCAGCGGGGGTGTGGCGAGTGCCAGCGGGAGTGTGGCGAGTGCCAGCGGGGGCGTGGCGAGTGCCAGCGGGAGTGTGGCGAGTGCCAGTGGGGGCGTGGCGACTGCCAGTGGGGGCGTGGTGAGTGCCAGTGGGGGCGTGGTGAGTGCCAGTGGGGGCGTGGTGAGTGCCAGTGGGGGCGTGGCGAGTGCCAGCGGGAGTGTGGTGAGTGCCAGTGGGGGCGTGGCGAGTGCCAGCGGGAGTGTGGTGAGTGCCAGCGGGGGCGTAGCGAGTGCCAGCGGGAGCGTGGCGAGTGCCAGCGGGAGCGTGGCGAGTGCCAGCGGGAGCGTGGCGAGTGCCAGCGGGGGTGTGGTGAGTGCCAGCGGGGGTGTGGCGAGTGCCAGCGGGGGTGTGGCGAGTACCAGCGGGGGTGTGGCGAGTGCCAGCGGGGGTGTGGCCAGTGCCAGCGGGGGCGTGGCGAGTGCCAGCGGGGGCGTGGCGAGTGCCAGCGGGGGCGTGGCGAGTGCCAGCGGGGGCGTGGCGAGTGCCAGCGGGGGTGTGGCGAGTGCCAGCGGGGGCGTGGCGTATACCAGCGGGGGTGTGGTGAGTGCCAGCGGGGGAATGCGTCCAGTATCTTGCAAGGTAACAGACAGCAGCCAAATGGATTTGGACATATCGTAAACCACCAGAGCAGAGCATTCCAGTCACATTGTCTCGCCATCTCTCTGAAAACCTTCCACAATAAAATTCAAGAGATTAATATTTAGTTTATGTGATAAAAACAAAGGGTGGAAATACAGGACAAAAAATACAAAGGAAAGAAAGGTCCATGATTCAGGATAAGGCAGAAGATAGGATAAGTCAAGTAGGAATGGTTAGGTTGGGTTTCTAAAAACAGCAGATAGAAGGAAGGGTGTTGAGGAATTGCACTGTTGAGGGCCTGAGAGTGAGAGATGGTGCAATGAGTCTGGTTTTTAACACAGTGGGGATGCAGGGAGAAGGGATAGTGTGTAGGATGGAGGATTTGGAGCTTAGGCGGAGTAAGGGAGGACAGTTCAGAGGGAGCACTGACCTTTATAGTATTGATAAGTGAGGACTCTAAAGGATTCTATTAGAGGTGGGAATAGAGAGAGAGAAGGCGGAGGCTCAGGTGGGAGAAAGCTTGCCAATTAGGTAACAAGCTTTATTTGTGTTCTGTCTAGGACTGTGGGTGAGGTGTTAGAGGAACCTCTTCAGATATTGGAGCAGTGATGAAGTCTTGGATGGATTTGGACTTTATAGAGAATAGCCAGTTAGTTGTTGAAGTGTTATAAAGGTCATTGTAACATGTGAGCATTTCCCTTTACTGCCTGGTACAGGTGTTGGACAGGGAGGAACAGATGGACAATCCCTGTTCTGTGTGGCTTGCAGACATCAACTGGGACAACGTCACTGAGCTCGATAAATTGACGAACTTCCATGGGATTATGAATTCCTTTGAGCAGTATCCCAAAGACTGGAATGCCTGGTACACCAGCTCAGAGCCAGAAACTGCAGTGTTGCCGGGTGAGTGTCCTCACAACAGCGGGGCTGATTTTCCAAGCATGGGCAGCCTCACCCGCTGGTCATGGGCATCAGGACACCGTGGGCACACCTTCCCCATGATTTTCCATCCATTGAAAGCATTACCTAGAATTACACAGAATGTACAGCAAAGAAACAGGCCATTCGGCCCATCTGGTCCATGTCGTGTTTATGCTCCACACGAGCCTCCTCCCTCCCTACTTCATCTCACCCTATCAGTATATCCTTCTATTCCTTTCTGCCTCATGTGTTTATCCAGCTTCCCCTTAAATGCATCCATGACTCGTGTTGCTACTTTTAGTGATTTGTTTATCTCTAAACCCAGATCTCTTTGCTCCTTTACCCTATTTACTTTCTTACCATCCAAGGAGTAAGTGGCTTCCTTATTCCTCCTACTAAAATGAACCACCTCACACTTCACTATATTGAATTTCATTTACCAACCCTGCCAGTGTCGGATGGAAGATCCCAGTTAGCACTCCTGCAATTTGCCAATAGGCACAGACAGGCAGACTGAAGATCGGCTCTCTTGTCTTTTTCTTTACTCCTAGCTTCCAACTCAAATTGTTTCTGTACAAGTTTCCCCCTCCCTTGTATTTTTGGACTGTTTTTTTCTGTACATATGCATACCAGTTACTGTGTTAATCTGATTCTGTCCTTCCTTCAGTGTGATCACCCTTATGAGATGTCTCTCAGAATCATCCCTTTCCTCGCTACCTCCATCGCCTCAACATCCCCCAGTGGTACTGTTTCCAAATCCTCCTCCTCCTCCATGGCCTGTTCCCCCCCCCCCCCCCCCCCCACCCCCCCGCCTCGAACCCTCCCTCTTTAGCCTCCTCCAGCTCTGATCTGTGCAAACTAAAATGCAGATTGACCATAGCTTGTGCCTCTTATAGAGAGGATCCAATAAAAGACTCCTCACAGTTCTAATTCACCCTGGTTTCTTTGTGCTCTCCAACAGTGGAATGGGAGAACGCTTGCAATGAACTACAGAGGATGCTGATTGTACGCTCCTTAAGACAGGACCGTGTCGCATTCTGCGTGACATCGTTCATCGTTAACAATCTCGGCTCGAAGTTTGTGGAGCCTCCCGTCCTGGATATGAAATCGGTCAGTGAGAAAATGGAGCACCGCATCAGAACTCCAGGGAATGCCCAGCCTTCAGGAACCCTAAAATAAATGTTCTCCCTCCTCCACACAGGTCATTGACGATTCCAACACCAGGACCCCACTGATATTCGTGCTGTCCCCAGGGGTGGACCCCACCAACTCCCTGCTGCAGCTCGCAGACTATTCGGGAATGGCGAGCAGGTTCCTCGCGCTCTCGCTGGGTCAGGGGCAGGCGCCTATCGCCACCCGGATGATCACGGAAGGGGTAGCGGAAGGTAAGTAGTGCTGATAAATCCCGCCTCGAGTCTCGTGTCTTTCTGGCTGCAGTGATCGGCGTCGCCACATCACAAGATAGATTTTGGCCCCTTCTAGTTCATCCACCCTGACACACCCTCTAGTCCCCCTGTCAAGGCATCCAGCTGCTTCTTAAAGGGTTTTCACCTCCCTTACCTCTCCCTGGAGTGCATTCCATGTGATGACCACTGTTTGAAGAAGAACTTCCTGAATTTGCCTTTCACCAGTGCGAGTACGCTTTGAGCCCTGACCGGCCTCGTCTTATATCCTCATTCAAACGTACTTGTGGAACTCTGCTGCTGAGCCTATACCAGAAAGATACCATTTGGTCCCTTTCCAACTGCATTCAGGAGCAGGCGTCCCGATTCAGTATCTCTCCCCGCCCCCGCCCCCCTACCCACAGATGCTGAGGCCAATTGTACCAACCTGCCTGAGATCAGACAACTCGACACGGGCCGGGAGTCGAACCTTGGATATTCCCCACTGGCCAGAATGGTGGGCCATACCCTGAGCAACTGTGTCCCCAACGAGTCAGGAACCTCAGGAGAGGAAGGGAGAACATTTGGGGGTTGGGGGGGGAGCAGCAAAAGAAGTGAATCTGAATGTTGAGAAATGTACTGGGGATATCCAATAATCACTGGGTTAACAACAATAACCTGCATTTATATCAGTAAAACGTCCCCAGACACTTCACAGGAGCGATTATCAAACTAAATTTCAAACCGAGCCACATAAGGAGATATTAGGACAGGTGACCAAAAGCTTGGTCAAAGAGGTAGGTTTTAAGGAGCGTCTTAAAGGAGGAGAGAGAGGGGGAGAGGTTTAGGGAGGGAATTCCAGAGCTTAGGGCCCAGGCAGCTGAAGGCACGGCCGCCAATGGTGGAGCGATTAGAATCAGGGGATGCGCGAGAGGCCGGAATTGGAGGAGGGCAGAGATCTCGGAGGGTTGTAGGGCTGGAGGAGGTTACAGAGATAGGGAGGGGGGGCGAGGGTTGTAGGGCTGGAGGAGGTTACAGAGATAGGGAGGGGGCGAGGGTTACCGGGTCTGGAGGAGGTTACAGCGATAGGGAGGGGGGGGGCGAGGGTTGTAGGGCTGGAGGAGGTTACAGAGATAGGGAGGGGGGGGCGAGGGTTGTAGGGCTGGAGGAGGTTACAGAGATAGGGAGGGGGCGAGGGTTACCGGGTCTGGAGGAGGTTACAGAGATAGGGAGGGGGCGAGGGCCATGGAGGGGGTTACAGAGATAGGGAGGGGGCGAGGGCCATGGAGGGGGTTACAGAGATAGGGAGGGGCGAGGGTTACCGGGTCTGGAGGAGGTTACAGAGCTAGGGAGGGGGTGAGGGTTACCGGGTCTGGAGGAGGTTACAGAGATAGGGAGGGGGCGAGGGTTACCGGGTCTGGAGGGGCTTACAGAGATAGGGAGGGGGCGAGGGCCATGGAGGGGGTTACAGAGATAGGGAGGGGGCGAGGGCCATGGAGGGGGTTACAGAGATAGGGAGGGGCGAGGGTTACCGGGTCTGGAGGAGGTTACAGAGCTAGGGAGGGGGTGAGGGTTACCGGGTCTGGAGGAGGTTACAGAGATAGGGAGGGGCGAGGGTTACCGGGTCTGGAGGGGGTTACAGAGCTAGGGAGGGGGCGAGGGTTACCGGGTCTGGAGGGGGTTACAGAGATAGGGAGGGGGCGAGGGTTACCGGGTCTGGAGGGGGTTACAGAGATAGGGAGGGGGCGAGAGTTACCGGGTCTGGAGGAGGTTACAGAGCTAGGGAGGGGGCGAGGGTTACCGGATCTGGAGGGGGTTACAGAGATAGGGAGGGGGCGAGGGTTACCGGGTCTGGAGGGGGTTACAGAGATAGGGAGGGGGCAAGGGTTACCGGGTCTGGAGGGGGTTACAGAGATAGGGAGGGGGCGAGGGTTACCGGGTCTGGAGGAAGTTACAGAGATAGGGAGGGGGCGAGGGTTACCGGGTCTGGAGGAAGTTACAGAGATAGGGAGGGGGCGAGGGTTACCGGGTCTGGAGGGGGTTACAGAGATAGGGAGGGGGCGAGGGTTACCGGGTCTGGAGGAGGTTACAGAGCTAGGGAGGGGGCGAGGGCCATGGAGGGGGTTACAGAGATAGGGAGGGGCAGTAGTGAGGCAGCACAAGGACTGATCTGATTGCTCTCTTTCCTGTACATGTGATTGACAGGTAACTGGGTGTTCCTTGCAAACTGCCACCTCTCGCTCTCGTGGATGCCCCAGTTGGATAAGCTTATAGAACAGCTGCAGGTGCAGGATCCGCACCCTGACTTCCGACTCTGGATGAGTTCCAGCCCCCACCCTGACTTTCCTGTCTCCATCCTACAAACCAGCATCAAGATGACGACAGAACCACCGAAGGTAGTCCCGAGGGAGCACTTGTCTCCGTCCTATTTCAGGTGTTCCTTTTGCTGCTCCGATGGTTAAGTAAGCACCAGCCTGCCCTGAGCGAGCCGAGTCCCACGGAGGCGGCAATGGCGGACTAGAGCTTGTCTTGTTGCACCTTCATCACAACCTCTGAGTCAGAAGGTCGTGGGTTCGAGCCCCGCACCCCAGGACTTGAGCACATAATCCAGGCCGACACTCCCAGTGTAGTACTGAGGGAGCGCTGCACCGTCGGAGGTGCCGTCTTTCGGATGAGACGTTAAACCAAGGCCCCGTCTGCCTGTTCCACTGGATCAGGTGGACATTAAACATCCCACGTCACTATTCAAATAACAGAATCCTGACCAATATTCCTCACTCAACCAACATTATCAAAACACATTCAATACTCATTTGTTTCATTGTCCTATGTGGGATCTTGCTGTTGTCAAAATGGCTGCTGCGTTTACTCAAATAGCGACAGTGGCTACACTTCAAAATCATTGATTTTATGTGAAATACTTTCAGGACATTTGGGAAATATAGAATTGTAGAATGGTCTTCTTCTGTGCTATAACCATTCGGCCAATCAACCCCTGCCAGCTCTTTGTAAGAGCAATCCAGTTAGCCCCACTGCCCCGCTCTTTCCCCGTAGCCCTGCAAATTTTTTCCCTTCAAGTATTTACCCAAATCCTTTTTGAAAGCCGTGATTGAATCTGCTTCCACCACCCTTTCAGGCAGCGCATTCCAGATCATAACAACTCGCTGCGTAAAAAAGTTTTTCATCATGTCGCCTTTGGCTCTTGCCAATCACCTTAAATCTGTGTCCTCTGATTCTCGACCTTTCCGCCAATGGGAACAGTTTCTCTTTATTTACTTTATCTAAACCCGTCATGATTTTGAACACTTCTATCAAATCTCCTCTCAACCTTCTCTGCTCTAAGGAGAACAACCCCAGCTTCTCCAGTCTATCCACGTAACTGAAGTCCCTCATACCTGGAACCATCCTAGTAAATCTTTTCTGCACCCTCTCGAAGGCCTTCACATCTTTCCTAAAGTGAAGTGCCCAGAACTGGATACAATATTCCAGTTGTGGCCAATCCAGTGTTTTATAAAGGTTCAACATAGCTTCCTTGCTTTTGTACTCTATGCCTCTATTTATAAAGCCCAGGACCCCGTATGCTTTTTCAACCGCTTTCTCAACCTGCCCTGCCACCCTCAACGATTTGTGTACATATACCCCCAGGTCTCTCTGTTCCTGCACCCCCTTTAGAATTGTACCATTTAGTTCATATTGCCTCTCCTCATTCTTCCTGCCAAAATGTATCACTTCGCACTTCTCTGCATTAAATTTCATCTGCCACGTGTCTGCCCATTTCACCAGCCTGTCTAAGTCCTCTTGAAGTCGATCACTATCCTCCTCACTGTTTACTACACTTCCAAGTTTTGTGTCATCTGCAGATTTTGGAATTGTGCCCTGTACACCCAAGTATCCTATCAAATCCTTTAATCATCTTAAACGCCTCGATTAGATCACCCCTTTATCTTCTATACATGAGGGAATACAAGCCTAGTCAATGCAACCTATCCTCGTAATTTAACCCCTTTAGCCCCGGATGGAAGTTGGCAGGATGTCTCGAGCCTCAGATCTCGTGCCCCCTGTTCATGGTCATCTCTCTTTTCCTCTATGCACCTCAGGGCATCAAAGCAAATATGAAGCGTCTGTACAACCTGGTGACCGAGCAGCAATTCAGCCGCTGCACCAAGCCCAAGAAATATAAGAAGCTGCTGTTCGCCCTGTGCTTCTTCCACAGCATCCTCCTGGAGCGCAAGAAGTTCCTGCAGCTGGGCTGGAACATCGTCTACGGGTTCAACGACTCCGACTTCGAGGTGGGCATCTTTCAAACCTGCGCACTCGCCCTGTGTAACCGAGTGTTGGTCTGCAGCAGGTGTTACTTGGATGGGAGAGGATTACATGGGCTGCTGGGGGGGAACTGCAGACATCTTCCTGCCTGGCTCCTGGGGCAGCTCTCCTGCCCTGTTAGAAAATCAGGTGGTTTTTATATATATAATATATATATTTTCCACTTTCTTTTAAAGTGTATTTGAGCTCAACAAGGTGAGGAATCGTACTTCTGGGAATTTTGCTCATTGTCAGCATCAAACACTCCCAGGGCAGGTAAAGCACCGGTTAGATACAGAGTAAAGCTCCCTCTACACTGTCCCATCAAACACTCCCAGGGCAGGTACAGTACGGGTTAGATACAGAGTAAAGCTCCCTCTACACTGTCCCATCAAACACTCCCAGGGCAGGTACAGCATGGGCTAGATACAGAGTAAAGCTCCCTCTACACTGTCCCATCAAACACTCCCAGGGCAGGTACAGCATGGGCTAGATACAGAGTAAAGCTCCCTCTACACTGTCCCATCAAACACTCCCATTGCCCAGCACTGACTTTCCTCACTTGATGAGCACAAAATTCCCAAAGAAAAATGTCAAAACGTGTGTCGGTGGAGCAGGTATGTTGGGTCAGTAATAGACATGATTCTAAAACTCAGTGCCACTCTCTGTGCTACAGGTGTCCGAGAATCTACTCAGCATTTACCTGGATGAATATGAAGCGACGCCCTGGGACGCTCTCAAGTACCTGATTGCGGGAGTGAATTACGGAGGCCACGTGACGGATGACTGGGATCGCCGGTTGCTCATCACGTACATCAATGATTACTTCTGTGACAAGGCAGTCGCCGGCTTCTACTTCAAGTAATCCTTGTTTTTAGTTTGGCATGTTATGCTGCAAAAGAATAATCCGAATGAAAGTCAGTCACCATGACCCGAATAAGGCCTAATAAATAAATGCCCGTCAAGGGGCAAGGTCTCCTCTGGTTGCAATATTTCAGGTGAAATCAATGCACCTTCTATTCAGTGGATTTACAGTTTGACCAGCAATAGCAAAAGTATTTTCCCACTTGAGTTTGCAAAGTCGCTGACACGTAGCGACCAGCAGTACTCTGCTCCCTCAGGCTCCTACACCTGCAAACTTTTCCTCAGCTGGTCACCGACCCAGCATGTGTCCCGCTCAAAATCCACTCTCGAGAACAATACAACACAGAGTGATGGCACATGGGGCTCTGCTCACTTCTCCGACACGGTGATATGACATGGAGCTCTGCTCACGATTCTCCGACACGGTGATAGGACATGGGGCTCTGCTCACTTCTCCGACACGGTGATAGGACATGGGGCTCTGCTCACGATTCTCCGACACGGTGATAGGACATGGGGCTCTGCTCACTTCTCCGACGTGATGATAGGACATGGGGCTCTGCTCACGATTCTCCGACACGGTGATAGAACATGGGGCTCTGCTCACGATTCTCCAACACGGTGATAGGACATGGGGCTCTGCTCACGATTCTCCGACGTGGTGATAGGACATGGGGCTCTGCTCACTTCTCCGACGTGGTGATAGGACATGGGGCTCTGCTCACGATTCTCCAACACGGTGATAGGACATGGGGCTCTGCTCACAATTCTCCAACACGGTGATAGGACATGGGGCTCTGCTCACGATTCTCCAACACGGTGATAGGACATGGGGCTCTGCTCACGATTCTCCAACACGGTGATAGGACATGGGGCTCTGCTCACAATTCTCCAACACGGTGATAGGACATGGGGCTCTGCTCACGATTCTCCCACACGGTGATAGGACATGGGGCTCTGCTCACGATTCTCCGACACGGTGATAGGACATGGGGCTCTGCTCACGATTCTCCAACACGGTGATAGGACATGGGGCTCTGCTCACGATTCTCCAACACGGTGATAGGACATGGGGCTCTGCTCACGATTCTCCCACACGGTGATAGGACATGGGGCTCTGCTCACTATTCCCCCACACGGTGATAGGACATGGGGCTCTGCTCACGATTCCGCCACATGGTGATAGGACATGGGACTCTGCTCACAATTCCCCCACACGGTGATAGGACATGGGGCTCTGCTCACGATTCTCCCACACGGTGATAGGACATGGAGCTCTGCTCACGATTCCCCACACGGTGTTAGGACATGGGGCTCTGCTCACAATTCTCCGACACGGTGATAGGACATGGGGCTCTGCTCACGATTCTCCGACACGGTGATAGGACATGGGGCTCTGCTCACAATTCTCCAACACTGTGATTGAACATGGGGCTCTGCTCATAATTCTCCAACACGGTGATAGGACATGGGGCTCTGCTCACGATTCTCCAACACGGTGATAGGACATGGGGCCCTGCTCACGATTCTCCCACACGGTGATAGGACATGGGGCTCTGCTCACGATTCCCCCACACGGTGATAGGACATGGGGCTCTGCTCACAATTCTCCGACACGGTGATAGAACATGGGGCTCTGCTCACAATTCTCCAACACGGTGATAGGACATGGGGCTCTGCTCACGATTCTCCGACACGGCGATAGGACATGGGGCTCTGCTCACGATTCTCCAACACGGTGATAGAACATGGGGCTCTGCTCACGATTCTCCCACACGTGATAGAACATGGGGCTCTACTCACGATTCCGCCACACGGTGATAGGACATGGGGCTCTGCTCACGATTCTCCAACACGGTGATAGGACATGGGGCTCTGCTCACGATTCCGCCACACGGTGATAGAACATGGGGCTCTGCTCACGATTCTCCGACACGGTGATAGGACATGGGGTCTGCTCACAATTCCCCCACACGATGAAAGGACATGGGGCTCTGCTCACAATTCCCCCACACGGTGATAGGACATGGGGCTCTGCTCACAATTCCCCCACACGGCGATAGGACATGGGCTCTGCTCACAATTCCCCCACACGGTGATAGGACATGGGGCTCTGCTCACAATTCCCCCACATGGTGATAGGACATGGGGCTCTGCTCACAATTCCCCCACACGGTGATAGGACATGGGGCTCTGCTCACAATTCCCCCACACGGCGATAGGACATGGGGTCTGCTCACAATTCCCCCACACGGTGATAGGACATGGGGCTCTGCTCACAATTCCCCCACACGGCGATAGGACATGGGGCTCTGCTCACAATTCCCCCGCACGGCGATAGGACATGGGGCTCTGCTCACGATTCCCTCGCTCGGTGCTCGAGCGCAGGTCTGTACCAGTGATTTCTGCCAAGCAGCAAGCTCCTGATTCCGATTTGCAGTGTCGACAGTTACTAAGTGGGGACAGGAAGAGAAAAAAACTAGGCCCAATAGGTCTGTTGAATACTTCTATTTAAATCGGGTTCTTTCACTTGCTGTATGATATTGGGATAGTCCTTTCTCCTCAAAACAACGCCTTGCTTTCTCTTAGTAGATGATAAGAGGGGAGAGGACAGTGCTGGGTGTCACTGCAACATCCCAGAGACAATTTGCTGCCTTTCAGCAGAGCGAATGGACTGAGGGACATGGTGAGAAGGTGGATAGGTGAAGTTAATCCATGGAAAATCGATGGTTGGGTTCAAAGATTCATGTTCTTCAGCTCGTGACCTGCCTGTCCATACATCATGCATCATAAAGTACTTAAAGACATAAGTCAACGATGAGCATATTTCCTTCAGCCAACAAAGCCATCCCTTAGGACACTCACTCTCTCTCTCTCTCTCTCTCCGTCTCTCTGTCTATCTGTCTCTGTCAGTCTGTCTGTCTCTCTCTCTCTCTCTCAGAAGCTTGTTTTTCCAGTGACCTAATACATGCTGAAGCTCAATCCTCTGGTACCCTAACTCATCAAATTTCATCCTCTAGTACCTAACTTTAAAACTCATCCTCTACTCCCTTAAACCTCCTTTTGAAGCTGGTTCTCTAGTCTCCCACCTTTCCCCCAGTAGCCCAACCTTTGGTACCCGAACTCTTCCATCAAAACCTGTCCACTTGTACCCTTACTTTCTCATTGATGCTCACAGTGCTGATACCCTAACATTCCCATTGATGCTCACAGTGCTGATACCCTAACATTCCCATTGATGCTCACAGTGCTGATACCCTAACATTCCCATTGATGCTCACAGTGCTGATACCCTAACATTCCCATTGATGCTCACAGTGCTGATACCCTAACTTTCCCATTGATGCTCACAGTGCTGATACCCTAACATTCCCATTGATGCTCACAGTGCTGATATCCTAACTTTCCCATTGATGCTCACAGTGCTGATATCCTAACTTTCCCATTGATGCTCACAGTGCTGATACCCTAACATTCCCATTGATGCTCACAGTGCTGATATCCTAACTTTCCCATTGATGCTCACAGTGCTGATATCCTAATTTTCCCCAGCCAGCATCTGACAGTATTTTGAACGCCGGTAAAGCCTGTATCTCTAGTCCCTGCCTGACAGATATTAGACATTGAATTGCCCTGGTGTGATCTAAATTTACTTACTGATTTGGGGTGTTTTTCTATAATAAAGGTGCAAGAAGTTCATATTTACAACTTCTGGTCCTCCTCCACTGCCTTATTTAAACCATTTATAATAATTTCTATGCTTCAGCAAAGACCCCCTCCCACTTATTCTTCATTCTAGGCTGTAAAGATTGAGCTTAAAATTCATATTGTTTGCATTTCATTCAGACTCTCGATCCTGGATAATTATTATATCCCCAAAGATGGAGACCTTGCTTCTTACAAAGAGTACATCACCATGTTGCCAGCCATGGAGCACCCTGAGGCATTCGGGCAGCACGCCAACGCTGACGTGGCCAGCGAGATCGCAGAGGCACGCAGGCTGTTCGAGACACTGCTATCGCTGCAGCCCCAGATCACAGCTGCAGTGGGGAGAGGACAGACCAGGGAGGAGAAGGTAAACAGCCTGCTGAACGAGAGGGCACGTGACGGACACTCCTCCCTTGCGATTCTCCGCCCCCCCCCCCCCCCGCCCCCGAGTGAACTGCATCGTTCAGAAAACCATGGAACCAAAGATAATACTCCCCTCCCCCACTACCTTGATGGCACAATGCACCCACACACGGTACTGAGCCCTATAGACCAGGAAGGGCCCGTGTTTGCTCATCGTTGTGTCAGCGGTGGCTCAGTGGGGAGCTCTCTCTCTCGCCTCTGAGCCAGAAGGTCGTGGGTTTGAGACTCACTCCAGAAACTTGAGCACAAAATCCAGGCTGACACTCTCGGGGCCAGTACTGAGGGAGCGCTGCACTGTCGGAGGGTCAGTACTGAGGGAGCGCTGCACTGTCGGAGGGTCAGTACTGAGGGAGCGCTGCACTGTCGGAGGGTCAGTACTGAGGGAGCGCTGCACTATTGGAGGGTCAGTACTGAGGGAGTGCTGCACTCTGAGGTGCCGTCTTTCGGATGAGATGTTAACCCGAGGCCCCGTCTGCCCTCTCAGGTGGACGTAAAAGATCCCACGACCACTATTTTGAAGACGGGCATGGGGAGTTCTCCCCGGTGTCCTGGGGCCAATATTTATCCCTCAACCAACATCACTAAAAAACAGATTATCTGGTCATTATCACATTGCTATTTGTGGGATCTTGCTGTGTGCAAATTGGCTGCCGTTTTTCCTACATTACAACAGTGGCTACACTTCAAAAGTGCTTCATTGTCTGTAAAGCGCTTTGGGACGTCCTGAGGTGGTGAAAGGCACTGGAGAAATGCAAGTTCTTTCTTTTTATTGTTCTGTGCTGAGTTTGTTAATCCTAACACACTGGGACTAGGGGTGTTACAGTGCACCACAGCATTCCTGGGTTAAGTAGGGGGAGAATTGCCAGGGTTCCTGCTCCTTGTTGATATTCAGCAGGCCCTCAAACCTAGTCTCAGAATTACACCAGTGTGACTTTTCTCCAGTGCCCACTGCAGCCGTCCCTGTGATTGTCCTGAGTAAGATTATCAATTTTAGCGCCACGAAGAACAGGGGCGAAGCTCGGCGCATTTTCTTCCCTCCGGGTCCTTACAGCTAGCAGTGAGAGAAGGTTCTCATCCCATCGATTCAGACCCCGGCCCCAGAGGTGAGAGGCCAGTGTGTAACTCGCTGCACACCAGTCCCCTCCTGCCTTCAGTGCCATCACACAGTATACCCAGCCCCACATTAGCGTCACTCTGTCTTGTCACTGCAGGTCCTCGAGCTGTCGGCCGATGTGCTGCAAAGGACTCCAGAAGACCTCGACTATGAAGGAACGCGTGCAATGTTGCAGGATGACAACTCCCCCTTGAATGTTGTCTTGCTGCAGGAGATCCAGCGTTACAACATTCTCCTCGACACCATCAGGTTGGATTAATGCTTGGCTATTTTCTATTTCACTTTTCTGTCATTCTCCCATCACATCCCCCTTTCCTGTGTTTTCAATAGCAGCTGTAATGTTGGTGTCAGTCTTGGCTCGGTGGTGGCACTTTTGTCATCAAACACCCCCCACCCCGGGCAGGTACAGCACGGGTTAGATACAGAGTAAAGCTCCCTCTACACTGTCCCATCAAACACTCCCAGGGCAGGTACAGGGTTAGATACAGAGTAAAGCTCCCTCTACACTGTCCCATCAAACACTCCCAGGGCAGGTACAGGGTTAGATACAGAGTAAAGCTCCCTCTACACTGTCCCATCAAACACTCCCAGGGCAGGTACAGGGTTAGATACAGAGTAAAGCTCCCTCTACACTGTCCCATCAAACACTCCCAGGGCAGGTACAGGGTTAGATACAGAGTAAAGCTCCCTCTACACTGTCCCATCAAACACTCCCAGGGCAGGTACAGCACGGGTTAGATACAGAGTAAAGCTCCCTCTACACTGTCCCATCAAACACTCCCAGGGCAGGTACAGCACTGGTTAGATACAGAGTAAAGCTCCCTCTACACTGTCCCATCAAACACTCCCAGGGCAGGTAAAGCACGGGTTAGATACAGAGTAAAGCTCCCTCTACACTGTCCCATCAAACACTTCCAGGGCAGGTACAGCACGGGTTAGATACAGAGTAAAGCTCCCTCTACACTGTCCCATCAAACACTCCCAGGGCAGGTACAGCACGGGTTAGATACAGAGTAAAACTCTCACTGCACTGTCCCATCAAACACTCCCAGGGCAGGTACAGCACAGGTTAGATACAGAGTAAAACTCTCACTGCACTGCCTCAACAGCGTCATTCAGCCCCAATCTCAGAAGAGTATCCCTGACTGCCATTTTGACAATTCCATTTTGAGTACCAGTGATTTTCGTGGACCCTCTCATTGCAAGGTCCAACTTTGCTACATTGTGGGCAACTTTTGAACTGTGAACCCAAGCTTGAGGTTGAAACTGCCTCAAATGCATTTAACTTCGGGAGCCTTGCTATTTAAATGGAGGGAAGAACCTCGCCCAGATTCAAACCCAGGTCCCAGAGCAGCCACTGATGGCTGTAGTTCTCGGGCACTGCTCTGACCCCCTGGACCTGAGCCCAAGTGGTGACTCTTCATGTGCAATCGTTGACCAGGAGTATCAGTATACTATTCAACCGCGGGAAGTTTCATATACGATCCCATCCCCGACCCCACCCAACGTCCACATACAGCTCCTTCCCAGCAGAGGTAATCTAATTAAATAAATGATCTGTTTCCTCTTCCATTGCCTGTATTGTTTCCCTATCCCGTCTGTTATCTTCTCAGTTGTCACTTTGCCCTGTTATGCTTCTCTTGCGTTGCTCTTGCTGTTTCACTCACTAACTGGCCTCATTTATCTCTCCCAAGGATGTCCCTCATTGAACTAAAGATGGGGATCCAAGGACTGGTCGTCATGTCAACCAGCCTGGAGGAAATATTCAGCTGTATCCATGATGCTCGTGTTCCTTCTTTATGGGAAATGGTAAGGGAACTCTGAGCAGTTGGCCACATGGTGAAGGTAGTCATGATGTGGAGATGCCGGTGATGGACTGGGGTTGACAATTGTAAACAATTTTACAACACCAAGTTATAGTCCAGCAATTTTATTTTAAATTCACAAGCTTTCGGAGACCTCCGAAGGACTTCCTCCTTCGGAGGTCTCCGAAAGCTTGTGAATTTAAAATAAAATTGCTGGACTATAACTTGGTGTTGTAAAATTGTTTACATGGTGAAGGCACAGTGGTAAATTGCCAATCCTAACTATACATAAGAACATAAGAAATGGGAGCAGGAGTAGGCCTTACGGCTCCTCGAACCTGCTCCGCTATTCAATAATGTCATGGCTGATCTTTGACCTCAACTCCACTTTCCTGCCCGATCCCCATATCCTTTGATTCCCCTAGAGTCCAAAAATCTATCGATCTCAGTCTTGAATATATTCAATGACTCAGCATCCACAGCCCTCTGGGGTAGAAAATTCCAAATATTCACGACCCCCTCAGTGAAGAAATTCCTCCCCATCTCAGTCTTAAATGGCCGACCCCTTATCCTGAGACTATGCCCCCTAGTTCTAGACTCTCCATCCAGGGGAAACAAACTACCATCAGTAGAAGGACCCAGTTGTCCCCTCACCACGAGGGGATGGTGTTTAATTTCCCCTCCCTGTTCTGCCGTGCGGAACCTTGCACCAATTGACCCTTCCCCACTCCTCGGCTGTGAGGGGAGCACCATAACTTAAGCCCATTTCCTTTCTCACCCCTTCGTCCACGTCCACATGTTTTCCAGCAGCAGTCACCGGTAGCCAATCGCCGTATGCCATTGCTGTTGCCCTGCTCCTTGCCAAAGGAGGAGAGATTAGAAGGGGTGACTGAAAGTTTGGTCAAAGAGGTGGGTTTTAAGGAGAGTGATCTCTGCACTCCTCCAATTCTGGCCTCTTGTGCATCCCCGATTTTCATCGCCCCACCATTGGCGGCCGTGCCTTCAGTTGCCTGGGCCCTAAGCTCTGGAATTTCCTCCCTAAACCTCTCCGCCTCTCTCTCCTCCTTTAAGACGCTCCTTAATACCTCCCTCTATGGTCACCTGTCCTAATGTCTCCTCATGTGGCTCGGTGTCAAATTTTGTCCAATTTTTATTTTTGATTCGTTCATGAGATTTGGATGCCACTGGCAAGGCCAGCATTTATTGCCCATCCCTAATTGCCCATGAGAAGGTGGTGGTGAGCCGCCTTCTTGAACCGCTGCAGTCCATGTGGTGAAGGTTCTCCCACAGTGCTGTTAGGAAGGGAGTTCCAGGATCTTGACCCAGCGATGATGACGGAACGGCGATATATTTCCAAGTCGGGATGGTGTGTGACTTGGAGGGGAACGTGCAGGTGGTGTTGTTCCCATGTGCCTGCTGCCCTTGTCCTTCTAGGTGGTGGAGGTCGCGGGTTTGGGAGGTGCTGTCGAAGAAGCCTTGGCGAGTTGCTGCAGTGCTTCCTGTGGATGGTACACACTGCAGCCACAGTGCGCCGGTGGTGAAGGGAGTGAATGTTTAGGGTGGTGGATGGGTTTGCAGGGTTGACTGGGCTTGATTTGCCTTTGTCGTGTCCAGTGCCTTGTGGTCCGATGCCGGATGGTCCATCTGGTTTTATTCTTCTTATAACCTTTTGTAGTGAGATTGTACAATTGAGTGGCTTGCTAGGCCATTTCAGAGGACTCCTTACGCATCTTGGGATATTTTACTACGTTAAAGGTGCTATAAAAATGCGAGTTGTTGTTGTTGATGGTGAAGGAGGAGAAAGAGGTGGAGAGGTGGAGGGGTTTAGGGAGGAAATTTCAGAGCACGGGTCCTAGCAGCTGGTGGTACAGCTGTCAGTGGTGTGGCGCGGAGGAGGGGATGAATAGGATGTCAGTACGAGAGGGACAGAGGCAGGAGGCGGTAAGCTGCCGTAGGGCGGGTCGAAGCTATGGAGGGATTTAAACCTAAGGATGAGGATGTTAAATTTGTGGTGTTTGACTGGGAGCCAGTATGAGTCAACGAGGACAGGGTTAACAGGCGAATGGGACTTGGTGGGCGATAGGCTTCAGGCAGCAGAGTTTTGGACAGGATTGATGGACAAGGTGTGAAGGTGAGTCTTTCGGAGGTCTTTCAAAAAAGGGACAGGCTTGTTGGGCCTCTTCCTGCTCTTAGGTATTATTAACCAGTCACCGTGCACATCACTTTTACTTCCTTTGGTATTGTAGAGTTTAACATATTTCTGTTTTGTTCCTCAGTCCACACTGTTCTTCTAATGCTCCACATGTCGACCTCGCTTCCATCTTTACTCTTGTAATGTGGTTCACCATCTGTTTCCCACAGGCCTACCCGTCAATGAAGCTCCTCGGGGCCTGGACCCGGGATCTCGTGCACAGAGTGGAGCAATTTGCCAAGTGGGCAGAGTCCGCCCACCCACCAGTCATCTACTGGATTTCGGGATTCACCTTCCCCACGGGATTCCTCACCGCAGTGCTGCAGGTCGCAGCCCGCAAGAACACCGTAAGAATTATCTCAACACCTTGTAAACGAGGCCTGAAGCTGCACGGCCTGCTTCTCTCACTGACTGTAATTCAGACCAGTAATCGGAAATATCCGACAAACGTCGCGAAAATCCAGCTAGGTAAAAGTCAGAAAGATTATCCCTTGACAGAGCGATGGGTAAAATCCCCTACCCACTGATCTATCCAGACCAGGAGAGTCCTAGCTTCCAACCTCGATGGCTGCTGAGTTGGCTGGAGCATTGGACTTTAGGGAGGGTGGAGAGGAGATTTACCAGAATGGTCCCAGGGATGAGAGGCTTCAGTTATGTGGAGAGACTGGAGAAGCTGGGATTGTTCTCCTTAGAGCCGAGAAGGTCAAGGGGAGATTTGATAGAGGTGTTCAAAATCATGAGGGGTTTTGATAGAGTAAATAAGGAGAAACTGTTTCCAGTGGCAGGAGGGTTGGTAACCAGAGGACACAGATTTAAGGAAATTGGCAAAAAAGCCAGAGGGGGAGATGAGAATTTTTTTATGCAGCAAGTTGTTATGATCTGGAATGCGCTGCCTGAAAGGGCGGTGGAAGCAGATTCAATAATAACTTTCAAAAGGGAATTGGATAAATACTTGAAGGGAAAAAATTTGTAGGGATATGGGGAAAGAGCAGGGGAGTGGGACTAATTGGATAGCTCTTTCAAAGAGCCAGCACAGGCACGATGGGCTGAATGGCCTCCTTCCGTGCTGCATGATTGTATTAATCAATTTAATGTAACATAAAGAAGATAACTCTTTTCATCTCCCCTCCCCAGATCTCAGTGGACTCGCTGTCCTGGGAATTCATAGTTTCCATGGTTGATGATAATAACCTGCTGGAGCCCCCCAAGGTACACCAAACACTTCCTTAAAAACAATGTCGCAAGAGCCTTTAATCTCTCACTGTAACTGAAAGAAAGAAAGAACTTGTATTTCTATCGCGCCTTTCACCACCTCAGGACGTCCCAAAGCGCTTTACAACCAATAAAGTCCTTTTTGACCTGTGGTCACTGTTGCAACGTGGGAAACGCTTCAGCCAATTTGCGCACAGCAAGATCCCACAAACAGCAATGTGATAATGACCAGATCATCTGTTTTTAGTGATGTTGGTTGAGGGATAAATATTGGCCCCAGGACACCTGGGAGAACTCCCCCTGCTCTTCTTCCAATAGTGGCCGTGGGATCTTTTACATCCACCTGCCGGGGCAGACGAGGCCTCAGTTTAACATCTCATCCGAAAGAAGAAACATCCAACAATACAGCGCTCCCTCAGTACCGACCCTCCGACAGTGCGGCGCTCGCTCAGTACCGACCCTCCGACAGTGCGGCGCTCCCTCAGTACCGACCCTCCGACAGTGCGGCGCTCCCTCAGTACCGACCCTCCGACAGTGCGGCGCTCCCTCAGTACCGACCCTCCGACAGTGCGGCGCTCCCTCAGTACCGACCCTCCGACAGTGCGGCGCTCCCTCAGTACCGACCCTCCGACAGTGCGGCGCTCCCTCAGTACCGACCCTCCGACAGTGCGGCGCTCCCTCAGTACCGACCCTCCGACAGTGCGGCGCTCCCTCAGTACCGACCCTCCGACAGTGCGGCGCTCCCTCAGTACCGACCCTCCGACAGTGCGGCGCTCCCTCAGTACCGACCCTCCGACAGTGCGGCGCTCCCTCAGTACCGACCCTCCGACAGTGCGGCGCTCCCTCAGTACCGACCCTCCGACAGTGCGGCGCTCCCTCAGTACCGACCCTCCGACAGTGCGGCGCTCCCTCAGTACCGACCCTCCGACAGTGCGGCGCTCCCTCAGTACCGACCCTCCGACAGTGCGGCGCTCCCTCAGTACCGACCCTCCGACAGTGCGGCGCTCCCTCAGTACCGACCCTCCGACAGTGCGGCGCTCCCTCAGTACCGACCCTCCGACAGTGCGGCGCTCCCTCAGTACCGACCCTCCGACAGTGCGGCGCTCCCTCAGTACCGACCCTCCGACAGTGCAGCGCTCCCTCAGTACCGACCCTCCGACAGTGCAGCGCTCCCTCAGTACTGCACTGGGAGTGTCGGCCTGGATTATGTGCTGAAGGCCTAGAGTGGGGCTTGAATTCACGACCTACTGTCTCGGAGAGGGAGGGAGCGAGATCGAGCAAGCAAGAGGTGGGGGGGCAATGAGCGGGAGAGGGAGTGGGAAGGGTGCGAGTGGGAGAGCGAGCGAGGGAGCGAAATCGAGCAAGCAAGAGGTGGGGGGGGCAATGAGCGGGAGAGGGAGTGGGAAGGGTGCGAGTGGGAGAGCGAGCGAGCGAGGGAGCGAGATCGAGCAAGCAAGAGTGGGGGGGCAATGAGCGGGAGAGGGAGTGGGAAGGGTGCGAGTGGGAGAGAGTGAGTGAGTGATGGCAGGTACGTCAACCTCAGTGGGCATCAAACCCCAGGTCCACTCCTATCCTCAACAATAGATGCCCATGCGCGCGCGCACACACACCCACACACACACGTATGTACCTACACATACACGCATACATGCACACACGTACACGCATATATATCCTTGTACACGCACGCACACACGTACGCATACACGTTCACATACACACGCACACACGTACACATGCACACATGTACTCTCTCTTCCACCAGGGGTCATTGGATTGTAATTGGGAGCAGAATATTCACCTCCCAGGTCTGGGGCACTGAGGTCAATTATAGATTCCCAGCCCTCACCCCCGCTGTGACCAGCGAGCCCAACACAGAGCAGATATTCAAACTGGATCCTTTTTAAATGAAGAGAGACCATATTTGCCTGAATCTCAGATGGTGTAGCTGAAGATGTCGAGTGGGGGCTGGGTCCTGGTCAGTGAGATGTGGATGCTGACTCTCGCCCTCTGCCCTCTCAGGATGGTGTGTATGTGAAAGGGATGTACCTGGAGGGGGCAGGCTGGGATAAGAGGAACGCCTGTCTGGTCGAAGCTGAACCCATGCAGCTGGTCTGTTCCATCCCCAGCATCCACTTCAAGCCAGTGGAAAATAAGAAGAAGAGTGGCAAAGGTAAAAGGGGCGGAGTCCACGCCAGGGGTGGGGGGGGGGGGCGGAGTCCACGCCAGGGGGGGGGGGCGGAGTCCACGCCAGGGGGGGGGGGGGCGCGGAGTCCACGCCGGGCGGGGGGGGGGTCCACGCCGGGGGGGGCGGAGTCCATGCCGGGGTGGGGGGCGGAGTCCACGGGGGGGCGGAGTCCACGCCGGTGTGGGGGGGGCGGAGTCCACGCCGGTGTGGGGGGGGGGCGGGCGGAGTCCACGGGGGGGGCGGGGTCCACGCTGGGGGAGTAATGGGGGCAAAGTCTGCCCCGGGGGGTCAAAGCGATTAACGCTGAGGTACCGCTCTTCTCAAAGTCGCATCGTGAATCTAAATCAATGGGGTGGGTTCAACACTCGGTCTTTTTATTATAAAATTAGTGGTGCTGTGTAAGCAATGCACAGACTGTGTATAGTGCACGACTGTGGCTTCACTTGTGAACAGTGCCGGGGGTGTTTACGGTGCACGACTGAGGCTTCACTTGTGAATAGTGCCGGGGGTGTGTACGGTGCACGACTGAGGCTTCACTTGTGAACAGTGCCGGGGGTGTGTACGGTACACGACTGAGGCTTCACTAGTGAACAGTGCCAGGGGTGTGTACGGTGCACGACTGCGGCTTCACTTGTGAACAGTGCCGGGGGTGTGAACAGTGCCAGGGGTGTGTACGGTGCACGACTGCGGCTTCACTTGTGAACAGTGCCGGGGGTGTGTACGCTGCACGACTGAGGCTTCACTTGTGAACAGTGCCGGGGGTGTGTACGGTGCACGACTGAGGCTTCACTTGTGAACAGTGCCAGGGGTGTGTACGGTGCACGACTGAGGCTTCACTTGTGAACAGTGCCGGGGGTGTGTACGGTGCACGACTGAGGCTTCACTTGTGAACAGTGCCAGGGGTGTGTACGGTGCACAACTGCGGCTTCACTTGTGAACAGTGCCAGGGTTGTGTAAGGTACACGACTGAGGCTTCACTTGTGAACAGTGCCGGGGGTGTGTACAGTGCACGACTGAGGCTTCACTTGTGAACAGTGCCGGGGGTGTGTACGGTGCACGACTGAGGCTTCACTTGTGAACAGTGCCAGGGGTGTGTACGGTGCACAACTGCGGCTTCACTTGTGAACAGTGCCAGGGTTGTGTAAGGTACACGACTGAGGCTTCACTTGTGAACAGTGCCAGGGGTGTGTACGGTGTGTGAACTGTGGCTTCACTTGTGAACAGTGCCGGGAGATTGACTGATAACCATATTTATTGTTCCATTATTCCTCCAGGGAACTATTCCTGTCCCTGTTACTATTACTCCCAGCGAGCCGGTAGTTCCCGGCACTCCTCCTTCGTGGTGGGAATCGATCTGAAATCTGGGGACAGGGCATCGGATCACTGGATCAAACGAGGGACGGCCCTGTTACTGAGCCTCGATTATTAACGCCTTCGCATCACCCTCGAGTATCCCCCCCACCCCCGACATGGAACATCACCCCCCCACCCCAACATGGGACGTAACCCATCCCCCTCCCCCCAACATGGAACGTAACCCATCCCCCCCTCAACATGGAACGTAACCCATCCCCCCCTCAACATGGAACGTAACCCATCCCCCTCCCCCCCTCAACATGGAACGTAACCCATCCCCCTCCCCCCCGACATGGAACGTAACCCATCCCCCCCCCCCCCGCCGTGGAATGTAACCCTAAATTAAGAAAGATTTTATAATAACATGGGAATGCTGCTGTAAATCCCTAAGAAATTTAAAATGTCATTTTTGCAGAGTGTGATATAAAAAATCCTGTTAATAAAATGTCACCAAACAATGTCATACGGTGACTTTATTCCTCCTCGTGTTGTCGCCCGTCCAACCCTAACCCTGACCCAGACTCAAGTTCTCTCGGCCAGAGTAAAGTTTCCTCCTGCTCGGCCCCACAGCAGGCCAGCCCTCCCCGTGGGCTCTGAGCACCACGTTAAGGGAGGTTTGTGCTCCAAGCCTAGGCCCAGGCTCACTGGGGACTGACCAAAGGGCCCTTCCCACTGCAGAGATAGTCTCCCATCAGTCTGGGCTGGATTGGAGCTCAGGGCCAGAGGTGGAAGGTCACTGTTCACTATTATTACTGTACAGTATTATTACTGTGAAAAAGAGCACACCCCCCAACTGGTTAACCCCAGCCCGAGATCACTTTATTGTTAAAATACAGTAATATAAAATAATGTACATTTTACACATCACTCCTTATGAAAGTACAAATGCACAACACAATATTAAGGATTATATTTAGAGAATGCTTTATCGCCTCTCAAACTTAGAGGTAAGAAAATACAGCAGCTAAATTCTGCACAGCAAGCTCCCAGAAAGTGATGGAGCGGATAATGTGTTTCTGGGCATTGAGAGAGGAGTGTTAGGAGGTCACCCTGTGCGTCCTCAACTAATGCCATGGAACCTTTAACATGCACCCGAACAGGAGCACAGGTTTCTGAGTATCACACCTTGCCACAAGGGCCTCCTGTAAACGCGTTACTAATTATTGCACAGCACAATTTCACCCCGTGAATACGCTCAGAGTTTCTGTCTGATGCAAATGAAGTTCAGGGACACAGTCCCGCTAACTCCATGCCTGGTGTGGTACACAAATCTCTCGGAGAAGTGTCCAAGCTCCATTCCCGCTCTGTATTGAGTCAGAAGGAAGGTTTCCTTCCCAACAGGACATTAGTGAATCAGTTGGGTTTTTACGACAGTCTGACAGTTTCATGGTCATTTTTACTGAGACTAGCCTTTTATTTCCAAATTTATTTATTTCTTTATTTAACTGAACTCAAATTCTGAAACTAACACCATGGGAATTTGAATTTAGTTAAATAAATAAAATACTCGAGGTACAGCACGGGTTAGATACAGAGTAAAGCTCCCTCTACACTGTCCCATCAAACACTCCTGGGGCAGGTACAGCATGGGTTAGATACAGAGTAAAGCTCCCTCTACACTGTCCCATCAAACACTCCTGGGGCAGGTACAGCATGGGTTAGATACAGAGTAAAGCTCCCTCGACACTGTCCCATCAAACACTCCCAGGGCAGGTACAGCACAGGTTAGATACAGAGTAAAGCTCCCTCTACACTGTCCCATCAAACACTCCCAGGGCAGGTACAGGGTTAGATACAGAGTAAAGCTCCCTCTACACTGTCCCATCAAACACTCCCAGGGCAGGTACAGCACGGGTTAGATACAGAGTAAAGCTCCCTCTACACTGTCCCATCAAACACTCCCAGGGCAGGTACAGCACGGGTTAGATACAGAGTAAAGCTCCCTCTACACTGTCCCATCAAACACTCCCAGGGCAGGAACAGCACAGGTTAGATACAGAGTAAAGCTCCCTCTACACTGTCCCATCAAACACTCCCAGGGCAGGTACAGGGTTAGATACAGAGTAAAGCTCCCTCTACACTGTCCCATCAAACACTCCCAGGGCAGGTACAGCACGGGTTAGATACAGAGTAAAGCTCCCTCTACACTGTCCCATCAAACACGCCCAGGGCAGGAACAGCACAGGTTAGATACAGAGTAAAGCTCCCTCTATACTGTCCCATCAAACACGCCCATGGCAAGTACAGCATAGGTTAGATACAGAGTAAAGCTCCCTCTACACTGTCCCATCAAACACTCCCAGGGCAGGAACAGCACAGGTTAGATATAGAGTAAAACTCCCTCTACACTGTCCCATCAAACACTCCCAGGGCAGGTACAGCACGGGTTAGATACAGAGTAAAGCTCCCTCTACACTGTCCCATCAAACACTCCCAGGGCAGGGACAGGGTTAGATACAGAGTAAAGCTCCCTCTACACTGTCCCATCAAACACGCCCAGGGCAGGTACAGCACGAGTTAGATACGGAGTAAAGCTCCCTCTACACTGTCCCATCAAACACTCCCAGGGCAGGTACAGCACAGGTTAGATACAGAGTAAAGCTCCCTCTACACTGTCCCATCAAACACTCCCAGGGCAGGTACAGCACGGGTTAGATACAGAGTAAAGCTCCCTCTACACTGTCCCATCAAACACTCCCAGGGCAGGTACAGCACGGGTTAGATACAGAGTAAAGCTCCCTCTACATTGTCCCATCAAACACTCCCAGGGCAGGCACAGCACGGGTTAGATACAGAGTAAAGCTCCCTCTCCACTGTCCCATCAAACACTCCCAGGGCAGGTACAGGGTTAGATACAGAGTAAAGCTCCCTCTACACTGTCCCATCAAACACTCCCAGGGCAGGTACAGCACAGGTTAGATACAGAGTAAAGCTCCCTCTACACTGTCCCATCAAACATTCCCAGGTCACTGACCATGGGCTTCAGAGGCAGGGAAAGATGAACAGACTGACACGACTTAAGACTAGAGCTTCAAGTGAGGGGGTTAGTGGAGGCGCAGTCAGTCCACCGTCTACCAATCTGAGCTACAGAGGAGGTCCAACCACAGACGCAGAGGCCACTTCACCATTTTGGAGTCCCTACAGTTTCAGCTCAGTGCACTGTTTTCCCCAGTATTCCACACACAGGCCTGGGAGTTTCCTGCAGTCACTTGCCCTGTATCTTGCCCCCTGGTTGGGTTGTGAGGGAGAGCCTCATCCTGAGGCCTGTTGGTGGTGAGAAGGGCCGCACTGGGTTTCAGTGTGGAACTGGCAGTGGGAGAGTTCTCCGCTATGGGGACCCCATTAGATTGGGCCTGTCCCAGACAAACAAACTATCTACTTCTCAATGGTTTGAATTCAAAAACTACCATTGAAAAGAATTCTCCCCCAACTTTCGCTCTTTCCTCTTGTTGTGGCACATTTCCATGGGCACTGACTGCCCCCCCCCCTCAGGTCAGGACCCCGTTTCCATGGGCACTGACTGCCCCCCCTCCTCAGGTCAGGACCCCGTTTCCATGGGCACCGACTGCCCCCCCTCCTCAGGTCAGGACCCCGTTTCCATGGGCACCGACTGCCCCCCCATCTCAGGTCAGGACCCCGTTTCCATGGGCACCGACTGCCCCCCCCATCTCAGGTCAGGACCCCGTTTCCATGGGCACTGACTGCCCCCTCCTCAGGTAACCCCGTTTCCCTCTGATGTTGAAGGACCTGCTGCTGGTGCTCAGTATTCAGGTGAATGGAGGGTGGGAGGGTACGTGAAGGCTCAGCGGCTTCAGGAGGGGAGGGAGTTCCAGGATTTTGACCCAGCGACGATGAAGGAACGGCGATATATTTCCAAGTCGGGATGGTGTGTGACTCGGAGGGGAACGTGCAGGTGGTGTTGTTCCCATGTGCCTGCTGCCCTTGTCCTTCTAGGTGGTAGAGGTCGCGGGTTTGGGAGGTGCTGTCGAAGAAGCCTTGGTGAGTTGCTGCAGTGCATCCTGTGGATGGTACACACTGCAGCCACGGTGCGCCGGTGGTGGAGGGAGTGGGTGTTTAGGGTGGCTCAGGACATCAGTAAATGCTGTAAGTGCCAGTAACGAGCAGTGCAGATGGGTCCTGTGGACTCATAACCAGCTGATATCCTTAACCTGAGACTAGTTGAGCCATACAAACCAGGAGAGTCCCAGGCTCCACCACGGGCCTGCGCTGAGTTGGCTGCACTTCGTTGACTGATGGCCGAGGGCACAAACATTGGCTCTGAGCAAGAAAGGGGAATAAAGAATAATCCAGGGGCCCAGCTCCCATTTCCTATCCATTAACCCCTTCAGCAAAGAGCATGTAGATCTTCGCCAAGCACAAGATTAGGTGTGCCTGTGATACCTCTCAAAGTTCAATAGTTTGCTGTTGGGCTCACACACAAAAAATGACCACGCGGGTGAGGTGCCAGCAGGCCTAGGGAACCAGATGTCCATCAGGAGATAATACCTTCAAGGTGGAAGGGAAATATCAGTGGCCATCCGTCTGCTTCTGAAACAGAAAATACAAGTCAACCATTCTGATGGAAAAATGCATCAGAGAGACAGGAATCTAATCGAGGGGTTCGGGTGGTTTATATATAGAATAACAGATACCCGGGAGTGAGTTACAGGCTGGAATCTAATCGAGGGGTTCGGGGGGTTTATATATAGAATAACAGATACCCGGGAGTGAGTTACAGGCTGGAATCTAATCGAGGGGTTCGGGGGGTTTATATATAGAATAACAGATACCCGGGAGTGAGTTACAGACTGGAATCTAATCGAGGGGTTCGGGGGGTTTATATATAGAATAACAGGTACCCGGGAGTGAGTTACAGGCTGGAATCTAATCGAGGGGTTCGGGGGGTTTATATATAGAATAACAGATACCCGGGAGTGAGTTACAGACTGGAATCTAATCGAGGGGTTCGGGGGGTTTATATATAGAATAACAGGTACCCGGGAGTGAGTTACAGGCTGGAATCTAATCGAGGGGTTCGGGTGGTTTATATATAGAATAACAGATACCCGGGAGTGAGTTACAGGCTGGAATCTAATCGAGGGGTTCGGGGGGTTTATATATAGAATAACAGATACCCGGGAGTGAGTTACAGACTGGAATCTAATCGAGGGGTTCGGGGGGTTTATATATAGAATAACAGATACCCGGGAGTGAGTTACAGACTGGAATCTAATCGAGGGGTTCGGGGGGTTTATATATAGAATAACAGGTACCCGGGAGTGAGTTACAGGCTGGAATCTAATCGAGGGGTTCGGGTGGTTTATATATAGAATAACAGATACCCGGGAGTGAGTTACAGGCTGGAATCTAATCGAGGGGTTCGGGGGGTTTATATATAGAATAACAGATACCCGGGAGTGAGTTACAGACTGGAATCTAATCGAGGGGTTCGGGGGGTTTATATATAGAATAACAGATACCCGGGAGTGAGTTACAGGCTGGAATCTAATCGAGGGGTTCGGGGGGTTTATATATAGAATAACAGATACCCGGGAGTGAGTTACAGACTGGAATCTAATCGAGGGGTTCGGGGGGGTTTATATATAGAATAACAGATACCCGGGAGTGAGTAACAGACTGGAATCTAATCGAGGGGTTGGGGGGGTTTATATATAGAATAACAGATACCCGGGAGTGAGTTACAGACTGGAATCTAATCGAGGGGTTCGGGGGGGGGGGTTATATATGGAATAACAGATACCCGGGAGTGAGTTACAGACTGGAATCTAATCGAGGGGTTGGGGGGGTTTATATATAGAATAACAGATACCCGGGAGTGAGTTACAGACTGGAATCTAATCGAGGGGTTCGGGGGGTTTATATATAGAATAACAGATACCCGGGAGTGAGTTACAGGCTGGAATCTAATCGAGGGGTTCGGGGGGGGGGTTATATATGGAATAACAGATACCTGGGAGTGAGTTACAGACTGGAATCTAATCGAGGGGTTCGGGGGGGTTTATATACAGAATAACAGATACCCGGGAGTGAGTTACAGACTGGAATCTAATCGAGGGGTTCGGGGGGGTTTATATACAGAATAACAGATGCCCAGGAGTGAGTTACAGACTGGAATCTAATCGAGGGGTTTGGGGGGTTTATATACAGAATAACAGATACCCGGGAGTGAGTTACAGACTGGAATCTAATCGAGGGGTTCGGGGGGTTTATATATAGAATAACAGATACCCGGGAGTGAGTTACAGGCTGGAATCTAATCGAGGGGTTCGGGGGGGTTTATATATAGAATAACAGATACCCAGGAGTGAGTTACAGACTGGAATCTAATCGAGGGGTTCGGGGGGTTTATATATAGAATAACAGATACCCAGGAGTGAGTTACAGACTGGAATCTAATCGAGGGGTTCGGGGGGTTTATATATAGAATAACAGATACCCGGGAGTGAGTTACAGGCTGGAATCTAATCGAGGGGTTCGGGGGGGTTATATATAGAATAATAGATACCCGGGAGTGAGTTACAGGCTGGAATCTAATCGAGGGGTTCGGGGGGGTTATATATCGAATAATAGATATAGAAACACAGGCTCACAATGATTTTTAGGAGATCACAAGAAGCAGTTTAAAGAAGAAATTGTCGATGAAAAATTAATCCGTCTCCCGGAACAGAGGAACCGATCCGTCTGTTTGGAGTTGTACTCACCAGATACGGTTGTATGGCATCGTGTGGAAAACTGGTGTGTCTCAATGTCAATAAAATTCTTCATAGCATTAGTAAAATAATTACAGTGTTTCAGTCCTGGTTGATTCTTACCCTTCGTACCCCAAAGAGTTAAAAACGCTTCACAATTTAAATTCTAATAAGGGTTGGGGGCTGCGGGTGGGGAAACTGTGTGATTATCATTAGGGTCACTGGATAGGTACAGACAAAGATCAGCACAGCACATCCAATCACAACCTTCGACTCACAGCTTCCATCGTCTTCGAGCTCTTCAATGAGGCTGGCTTCGAGTGGCCTAAAAGGGTTAAATTAGAGCCAGGCCGTTCAGGAGTGATGTCAGGAAGCACTTCTTCACACAAAGGGGAGTGGGAATCTGGAACTCTCTCCCCCAAAAAGCTGTTGAGACTGGGGGTCAATTGAAAATTTCAAAACTGAGATGGATTTTTGTTGGGTGAGGGGATTAAGGGTTACGGAACCAAGGTGGGTAAATGGAGTTAAGATACAGATCAGCCATGATCTCATTGACTGGCGGAACAGGCTGGAGGGGCAGAATGGCCTCCTCCTGTTCCCAGATCAAGGTTTCTACCCTCTGTACCTTACCCTGAAGACCATTTCAACTCTTCATTGGTTTATATGGAGAAGGACTTCCTCACATCTATTTGAAGCTGTCCTTTCACTGGTTATTGCCTGTGCCTCGTGACTAACATTGTTCCAGATCATTTGCTTCTACCATTTAGTCTCTTGCATTCCTCCAAATGGTCCCATCGCAGCCATCTCCTCCGAGGGGTAAAGAGCCTCCGTTTCTCCACTTTCCCTGTAATTCAGGCCAGAGATCATCTTTGATCATCTTCTCTGCACCGTCTCCATGGTTTCAGTGTTGTCCTTGCATCTCGTTGGCTGAAGCTGAACCCAGCATTCCCTCAGAGGCAGGTACAGCACGGGTTAGATACAGAGTAAAGCTCCCTCGACACTGTCCCATCAAACACTCCCAGGGCAGGTACAGCACGGGTTAGATACAGAGTAAAGCTCCCTCTACACTGTCGCATCAAACACTCCCAGGGCAGGTACAGGGTTAGATACAGAGTAAAGCTCACTCTACACTGTCCCATCAAACACTCCCAGGGCAGGTACAGCACGGGTTAGATACAGAGTAAAGCTCCATCTACACTGTCCCATCAAACACTCCCAGGGCAGGTACAGGGTTAGATACAGAGTAAAGCTCCCTCCACACTGTCCCATCAAACACTCCCAGGGCAGGTACAGGGTTAGATACAGAGTAAAGCTCCCTCTACACTGTCCCATCAAACACTCCCAGGGCAGGTACAGCACGGGTTAGATACAGAGTAAAGCTCCCTCTACACTGACCCATCAAACACTCCCAGGGCAGGTACAGCACGGGTTAGATACAGAGTAAAGCTCCCTCTACACTGTCCCATCAAACACTCCCAGGGCAGGTACAGCACGGGTTAGATACAGAGTAAAGCTCCCTCTACACTGTCCCATCAAACACTCCCAGGGCAGGTACAGCACGGGTTAGATACAGAGTAAAGCTCCATCTACACTGTCCCATCAAACACTCCCAGGGCAGGTACAGGGTTAGATACAGAGTAAAGCTCCCTCCACACTGTCCCATCAAACACTCCCAGGGCAGGTACAGGGTTAGATACAGAGTAAAGCTCCCTCTACACTGTCCCATCAAACACTCCCAGGGCAGGTACAGGGTTAGATACAGAGTAAAGCTCCCTCTACACTGTCCCATCAAACACTCCCAGGGCAGGTACAGGGTTAGATACAGAGTAAAGCTCCCTCTACACTGTCCCATCAAACACTCCCAGGGCAGGTACAGCACGGGTTAGATACAGAGTAAAGCTCCCTCTACACTGACCCATCAAACACTCCCAGGGCAGGTACAGCACGGGTTAGATACAGAGAAAAGCTCCCTCTACACTGTCCCATCAAACACTCCCAGGGCAGGTACAGCACGGGTTAGATACAGAGTAAAGCTCCCTCTACACTGTCCCATCAAACACTCCCAGGGCAGGTACAGCACGGGTTAGATACAGAGTAAAGCTCCCTCTACACTGTCCCATCAAACACTCACAGGGCAGGTACAGCACGGGTTAGATACAGAGTAAAGCTCCCTCTACACTGTCCCATCAAACACTCCCAGGGCAGGCACAGCACGGGTTAGATACAGAGTAAAGCTCCCTCTACACTGTCCCATCAAACACTCCCAGGGCAGGCACAGCACGGGTTAGATACAGAGTAAAGCTCCCTCTACACTGTCCCATCAAACACTCCCAGGGCAGGTGCAGGGTTAGATACAGAGTAAAGCTCCCTCTACACTGTCCCATCAAACACTCCCAGGGCAGGTACAGGGTTAGATACAGAGTAAAGCTCCCTCTGCACTGTCCCATCAAACACTCCCAGGGCAGGTACAAGGTTAGATACAGAGTAAAGCTCCCTCTACACTGTCCCATCAAACACTCCCAGGGCAGGTACAGCACGGGTTAGATACAGAGTAAAGCTCCCTCTACACTGTCCCATCAAACACTCCCAGGGCAGGCACAGCACGGCTTAGATACAGAGTAAAGCTCCCTCTACACTGTCCCATCAAACACTCCCAGGGCAGGCACAGCACGGGTTAGATACAGAGTAAAGCTCCCTCTACACTGTCCCATCAAACACTCCCAGGGCAGGTACAGCACGGGTTAGATACAGAGTAAAGCTCCCTCTACACTGTCCCATCAAACACTCCCAGGGCAGGCACAGCACGGGTTAGATACAGAGTAAAGCTCCCTCTACACTGTCCCATCAAACACTCCCAGGGCAGGTACAGCACGGGTTAGATACAGAGTAAAGCTCCCTCTGCACTGTCCCATCAAACACTCCCAGGGCAGGTACAGGGTTAGATACAGAGTAAAGCTCCCTCTACACTGTCCCATCAAACACTCCCAGGGCAGGTACAGGGTTAGATACAGAGTAAAGCTCCCTCTACACTGTCCCATCAAACACTCCCAGGGCAGGGACAGGATTAGATACAGAGTAAAGCTCCCTCTACACTGTCCCATCAAACACTCCCAGGGCAGGTACAGGGTTAGATACAGAGTAAAGCTCCCTCTACACTGTCCCATCAAACACTCCCAGGGCAGGGACAGGATTAGATACAGAGTAAAGCTCCCTCTACACTGTCCCATCAAACACTCCCAGGGCAGGGACAGGATTAGATACAGAGTAAAGCTCCCTCTACACTGTCCCATCAAACACTCCCAGGTCAGGTACAGGGTTAGATACAGAGTAAAGCTCCCTCTACACTGTCCCATCAAACAGTCCCAGGGCAGGTACAGCACGGGTTAGATACAGAGTAAAGCTCCCTCTACACTGTCCCATCAATCGGCCTCAGCCCCAATGTTTGGGAGTCCCCCCTCCTGCTCCAATATCCCCTTTTCCTAATCACCAACCAAACGTGCTTTGCTGTTTTCCTGAAAACTACAAGAAAGAACAAAGTACTTGATTGTAAAAGAGACGCGGGACTTTGAGAAACAGTTAAAATAAAACTTTTATAACTTTTTTCATCCACTTACAATAGCATCCAGTCCATTATGACATCACAGGTGGTAATGACCACAGTTAATTCAAAGAGGGAATAATTGATGACATTAATTTCGCAAACCACACATGCCCAACTCTCAGCTGGCAGCCGACCAGCTTGTTACTGAGTCAGGGTTGGCAGGGCCGGGGAGGGGAGAGGATGGGTGGGGGGGTCGAGGGGAGAGGATGGGTGGGGCGGTCGAGGGGAGGGCTGAACTGAGCGCGCGGTGCATTCCAGGGACCAGGGAAGCCTTATCTTGTGAGACCTTTCTGGGCAGAAGGCGCGGGTCTGCCTCTTCTGGACTTTGGAAACCCTCTCGCTGCCGTGGGAACATTCACAAAGTGGGGCGATTGGGGAGGAGGGGGTGGTCGGGGTGGGGGAAAGCCATGCCCCTGCCCTCATACCAGCCCATCTCGGCACAATCTGTCAGCTTCCGGGGACGAGGTATCGCTGTGGCTTTGCGAGTACACGCGTTGCCGCTCAGAAAGAACGCAGGGCAGGGGGACTCTGGAGGTGGTGTTCAGGTGACCGATTTCCCCACCTCAACGTCATTTAAAAATAAAGTTTTTTGGGGCAGGGGGAGGGGGATGACAATCTTGTGATGGGAGTTTCTCTTCTACCGTCCGGTTATTTGGCCGGGCGGCTGGTTCCCCTCACCCACTCTCCCCCCTTTCACGCAGTTCAAAGTTCAGAGATAGGGGCGAGTTGGGACGATTTCCCAAGCTTCGTTGGTATTGTGATGACATCGCCACCCCGTGAACGGTTTGGTGACCCCACGACCCGGGTCCTCGTGACGTCATCGTTTCATTGGCCTAAAGTACAGCTTCAACGGATTTTTTTTTTCGGCCAATAAAAGACAGTGGCCCTTTAAGCAGGGGCAGTCCAGTGACTTATTCCCGGGATAAGGGGCATCGAGCAACAAATCCCATTGAGGGGGGAAAAGGCGCGGAAAACAAGAGGGGCAGTGAACCCCCTCGTCACACGACCCCGTCCTTCACAAACCAGCAGAGGCAGTCTCTCATCTCATGGCCAATCCCACCACTCTCTCCGTTCCCCCCAACCCCATCTTCATGACAGGCCCCTCGCGCTCCCTCTCTCTCTCTCTCTCTCTCGTTTCCCCTATTTAAACAGAATCTTCCCCCGCTTCCCCAATTAAAGGGAATCTCCCCCGCTTCCCCAATTAAAGGGAATCTCCCCCGCTTCCCCAATTAAAGGGAGTCTCCCCCGCTTCCCCAATTAAAGGGAATCTCCCCCGCTTCCCCAATTAAAGGGAATCTCCCCCGCTTCCCCAATTAAAGGGAGTCTCCCCCGCTTCCCCAATTAAAGGGAGTCTCCCCCGCTTCCCCAATTAAAGGGAGTCTCCCCCGCTTCCCCAATTAAAGGGAGTCTCCCCCGCTTCCCCAATTAAAGGGAGTCTCCCCCGCTTCCCCAATTAAAGGGAATCTCCCCCGCTTCCCCAATTAAAGGGAGTCTCCCCCGCTTCCCCAATTAAAGGGAATCTCCCCCGCTTCCCCAATTAAAGGGAGTCTCCCCCGCTTCCCCAATTAAAGGGAGTCTCCCCCGCTTCCCAAGATCTGTCCTTTTCCCCCTTCTGAGAAATTCGAGGAGGAGACAGCAGCGATGATTTCCTCTCTCTCATGGTTTGATTATTTCTTGAGGGGGTCAACCAGCTCTTGTCAGGTGATTAATTCTTTTCCCTGGCTCGCTCTCTGCAGGAATTCTCTCCTTTTACCTGCAGCTAATCACTCATTGTTCATCAAAGACAGAGTGAATTCAAAGCCGTGAGGTTTTTGGGGGGGACGGTGTTCTGAAAGACTCCAGATTCCCAGCCCCTGAAAGTGCTTCCCGCACCATTTCTCTTCCCCCTCCTTTCTTCCATCCCTTATCAGCTCCGATTGTAAGCAGTTCCTCGACTGAAAGACTGCTTTTCAAAAGTCACTTCACTGTTTGGGTTGGCGGTGGGGTTTGGGGGGGGCCTGAAACGGAGACAAGAAGCTTCATCTGGGATGGAGTTGGACCAAATCTGAAAGGTCTAACATGCAACCTTCGACCAGGGGTGAGAAAGAGACCGTCACTCCCATCAGCTCCGCTCGATTTGATTCCTGGGTGAGGCGGGGATGGGAGGAGAGGGAGGGGGGTATGAACTGTACCAGCCCGGCAGAAACCGGACGGTTAAAATCGCCCCAAGTTACTCACTCGTCCTGAAGCCGCTGGGCCTTCAATTTTAACCCGTTGCCCTGAGCAGGCGGCAAGGACGGGCATTGGTGTAATCGCCTCTACATTTACCCCAGCGGGAAACGGCAGCCCGGCCTGGGACTGGGATCGGGGCCAGAACAGGTGGGGGGAGGGGTGCTAAGAAAAGCAAAGAGGGTTCCCCTGGACCCCAGGAGGAAATCAGAGGCCTCCACTGCCGTGATCGCCCTCCCACCAGATCCCATCGATGGCGGGGATTCCCTCCCCCATCTCACGGAACGCACCCACTCAAAGGGTCAACTCCGGGAGGCTCTGCGACTTCTTGCCGGGAACTGGTGGGGATTCAGGACCGAGGCCCTGAATAAACTGAAATCTAACCTCACCCAAGGGCCCCCCACCCAGGGACCCTCACCCAAGGGCCCCCCACCCAGGGACCCTCACCCAAGGGCCCCCCACCCAGGGACCCTCACCAAAGGGCCATGGTCTCAGAGTTGAAAGTTCAGTGTTCCAAACATGACACTCCGCCAAGTCCTCCTCAGCGAGAAGGGGACGATGACCTCTGCCCTCTGCCCTATGCCCGGGCCGCACAAACCGAAAGGCTGGTTGACCTACTGACCCCACTCCACTCCGCCGGAGAAGGCCGTTCACCCTCTGAGCTGAAATCCCCGCGCCAGGTTATAGCGATAAGGGAGTAAACACCGCCCCCCCGCACCCCCCACCTCCGCCTTCCCCCAACACCCAGCCCCCACCCAGACAGCAAGGCCCTCGGCCCCGTCGCAGCCTGAGCTGAAACGCTCCCATCACACGCACTGCGTTACCGTCCGGCAATAACAAATCACTGCGCGTCGGATAATCCTTCACATTTACCAGTGGAACAAGAAAAAAAGCAAAAAAAACCTGAGAAAAAAGGAAAACGAGAAATAAAAAACTTCCAGTGAACTCAATAACGCAATTATTGAAAGACAATTAAGTTTCTGGAAAACAAAATTAACCGGAAGCGGAAGCTGAAAAAGAGACGAGGGACACAATCACAGTCTCCATGCGGTGAAGAGTGAGGTGCCGACTGTTTGAGGGGAGGGTGGGAGAGGGAAGGACAGACCACATCTCGTGACAGGAGAAGGAGCTCTGAAGAGGTTTCCACACAGCGGGAGGGAGCGAGCGAGAAGTAGTTCGAAAGGCCCTTTCATCCCTCCTGGATTTCATGCTCGTTCCCGTCGACAGTCGGCCAACCTGTGGACTGATTCACTTTTTATTTGTTTGCGATCTTTGTTTCGTGTTGCAGGCAGCAAAAAACCAGACGCTACGAAGGGAAAGGAAAGGAGGAGGAAAAAAGAACAGAAAGCGATATTTTTTAAAGGTCTCTCGTATTTTCTTGTGTGGCTCGGTTTTTCGTTTTTTTGTGTCTCTTTCGTTAAATAAGGAAGTTATTTACAGTCACCCAGAGACGAGACAAAGCCAAGGTGTGTGCGGTCGACAGCGAAAGCCTCCAGACGCACCTCTCGTTCATCGCAAGTTGGGGCTGATTGTATTTTTCGTTTTTGTTCGACGTTCTTCCTTTGTTGCTGCTTGCTTTTAACACTAAACATGCACAAGCGATTTTTGCACAGCGCAGAAACATAATAGTGCCACACGCAAGGCTGTCCTGTTTTGTTTAAAAAAAAACATTATTTTTTTTTTCCTCTCCCACCTGGAAATGGAGCGAATGAGAAACAAAACCCAGAGGGTGTGTTTTCAGTCCCTGCGAGAGAGAGAGGCGTTTAGCAGCTGTAGAAGCTCGGGATGGAACAGAGTAGGATGGATGGATTGGTCGTTTGGGGAGAAAGGAGATGGTCCTACAGTCTCTCTCTGGAAGGAACCCAGATGTAAGGGCCAGAATGCTCCTCGATAACGTGCTTCCCACGGATGTAGATCTCCTCGAAACTGTCACCGTCGATGATTGCTGCAACAGAGAAGAGACGAGAGGGTTGGTTTGTTTCAAACGAGAGAGCTCATGGAATGAGGGATTGGAACAGGGATTTGGTCTCTGGGAGTTCAAAGACTCTTAAACCCTGTTCCTCAAGAGGATGGGACTTCCCAACACAAAAAACTGCCCCCGATTTCACACTCGGGACAGTGTAGAGGGAGCTTTACTCTGTATCTAACCCTGTACCTGCCCTGGGAGTGTTTGATGGGACAGTGTAGAGGGAGCTTTACTCTGTATCTAACCCCGTACTGTACCTGCCCTGGGAGTGTTTGATGGGACAGTGTAGAGGGAGCTTTACTCTGTATCTAACCCGTGCTGTACCTGCCCTGGGAGTGTTTGATGGGACAGTGTAGAGGGAGCTTTACTCTGCATCTAACCTGTGCTGTACCTGCCCTGAGAGTGTTTGATGGGACAGTGTAGAGGGAGCTTTACTCTGTATCTAACCTCCTCTTTAATAGAAAGACAGACTTGCATTTCTATCGCACCTTTCACAACCTCAGGACGTCCCAAAGCGCTTTACACACAATGAAGTATTTGAAGTGTAGTCACTGTTGTAATGTAGGAAACGCAGCAGCCAATTTGCGCACAGCAAGATCCCACAAACAGCAATGAGATAATGACCAGATAATCTGTTTTTAGTGATGTTGGTTGAGGGATAAATATTGGCCAGGACACCAGGAACAACTCCCCCCTGCTCTTTTACATCCACCTGAGAGGGCAGACGGGGCCTCGGTTTAACGTCTCATCCGAAAGACGGCACCTCCGACAGTACAGCGCTCCCTCAGTACTGCAATGGAAGTGTCAGCCTAGACTTTGTGTTCAAGTCTCTGGAGTGGGTCTCGAACCCAAGATATTCTGACTCAGAGGTGAGAGTGTTCCACTGAGCCATGGCTGACACAGGAACAGG